>NW_009216019.1:0-49831 GCF_000690835.1 Fulmarus glacialis | reverse complement strand
ATGATTCTATGATTCTATGATTTTGTAAGAAATTATTAACTTATGTTTAGATGACATTCCTTTACTTAACTGTCTATTTGCAAGGGAAAAGAGCTATTTCGTTCTACTGGAAGAGAAAATATCCTCTGCAGTTTATTTCTGCTATCTCATTGGCAGAGATATTTGGTGTGTCAGAAACAAGGGTGAGAAAAGGAAGAGAAAGAGAAGACCATGTGTGGCTATTTTGCAACTTTCTTTTCTACTTCTTTTTTCTCCTTCCCTCTTCATCATTCTTCATGCATCCAGGGGTCCTACTTGAGCAGGAAGGAAAGCAAGAAAGAAAAAAGAAAGAAATAGTGGCTAGAGGGAGTTTACAGTTTCTTGCTCACTGTATATGAAGTCCTATATATAAAGTTATTAAACCATGTAGTAGCCCTCCCACTCCATTTTACCTCCATGCCTTAGAATTAAAAGTTTGTGTTTCAAAGGCAAAGGTGTGAATAACGTTCAGTCTGGGTAAGCTAGGTGGAATTCCTCTCCTCAGCATATTTTGCACAGAGTGGGTCTTCAGGTTTTGCCATTTTAACAGCACCCTGAAGTCATGACCTTAGATTAATCAAGCTCAGAAGGGCTGTCTGCAATAGCCAATGTCAAACTCATCGGTAAGTGGTTGATCTTATCTGTGTGGAAAAACTCAGGAGAAGACAGAGGTAGACAAATTTTGTGTGTTTCCCTATTTGTCTTCACAGCATACTGAATCCAAAGCATTAGGCTGAATGGAGGCATTCTGAATTTCGTTATTGGATACGAAACTAACTTATACATCACCCTATACCCACATAAATAGGTGCCATTTTGATAGAAGAAGTTTACTGCTTTTAAAAATTTTATGAAGTGTTTACTCAATTTGTAAAACACACGTCTCTGTTCCATACTCTTTAGTACATCAATAAGAGGGGTTGGGATACTTCAGTGAAACATTTTTTCATCAGAAGATTTTTTTTTTTTTTTTCCTCAAATCTAGTGTAATTTTTTTCCACAGAACCATAAAATCACATAGGTTGGAAGGGACCTACGGAGATCATCTTGTCTAACATCCTGCCCAAGGCAGGCCCAGCCAGACGAGGCTGCTGAGGGCCATGTCCAGTTGGGCTTTGAATATCTCTAAGGAAGGAAATTCTCTCTGGGCAGCCTGCTCCAGAGCCTGAGCATCCTCATGGTGATTTTTGTCCCCTTATGTTCAATGCAAATTTTGCATCTTGTACAGTTTGCCTTTCATCCTGTCTGTGCACCCCTAAGAAGAGTCTGGGTCCATCCTCTTTACATCATCTTATCAGGTAGTTGTAGACATCAGTAAGATCTTCTCCAAAGCCTCCTCTTCTCCAGGATGAACAAACTAATCTCCCTCAACCCCTCCTTTCATTTCATGTGCTCCAATACCCTGACTACCTTGGCATCTCTACTCAAGACACTCCAGTATGTCAATGGTTTTTTTGGTCAAAATAATAAATAAAAAGTAGTCCAATGGCTAGACTTCAAATGTGAGGAGCAGGCTAAGGCCCCTGTTGCATGTATTTTGGAGCAGGGGTCTGAAGTTTTACTTCTCTTCCAAATTTATGTTTAATTATCAAGCTACAGATGTTTGTCACCTTTGCCACATCCACTGTAGGAACAGTTCTACTTTATACAAACAATAAAATGTTCATTTGGGGGTAAAGAAAGCAAGGATGAGCTTTCCAGAGTCTTCAACTCCATTGGAGAGGATTAAAGTTCAAATCCGTAGGCAAGTCAAGCAGGGCAGCGTGTTAAAACTAAATCAGGCAACATGTGAAAACCACCTTCGAGCAAGCTATTGTTTATAAAGGTGTGATTCTCTGGCGAAAAGCATGAAGTGGTCCTGAGTGAAATATAGAACCAAAATGTAACTCTGAAATATTGCCCTATTTAACACAAAAAAGCAATGTTTTGGTTTTTTGAAAGCTAATGATTGATAATGTAACATGCTTGAAAATTGAAATATGTTCTTCCTTTAACTTCTTTTTGAAGAAGTAATTTGTGGTTGGTTAAAATGTATGGTAATTTCTGAAAGCAATTCTCAGACTGTTTAAAATACTTGAATTTGATCTTTAATAACCTAGTGTATTACTTGGTAGCAAATCCACCAGACGTGCATGATTTCCAAGAGTAAAATCCTACTTAGTTTACTTACGCTGGCCGTCTCCATTTGTTCTTGGAAAGGATTCCTTTCAGTAGTAAACTGAAGCCCAGGTTTTACAGTGTTGAGGACTACAGGCCTTTCCCAGTGAACAGTTCTACTGATGTCGTTAGGAGTCTTGTCTAAGTAAAAGGCAGGAAATTTGAGGAAATTCACAGTTCTCAAGATTTTGGGACATAGTTTGCATATCGGACAGTAACAACCCCATAAATCAAGAAGATTAAAAGATGAAATGCTGCCAGTATTGTAGATTAACATAAGGGTATGCAAAGAAGGAATTGAACTAACTATTCACGAAAATATTTTTAACATATTGTTACTGATTGAAGTAACTTCCTACCCAGGGTGTGACTCACACATACGCTTTTAATATAACTTAAATAACACCAGCTTTTATCAGTTAATTTCTGAACATTCTGCTATGGCTGCATTTCCCAAACAGCATGGTTATAAAATAATATGACAAGAACTAGAAGAAACCATGCTTTAACAGGTAGCTAAGATTTTGTTTGGCCTCACAAGAAGAGGATTGAGGACATCATTCTGCTTTTACTACTTTTCCAGTTCTCATTTTTGCTCTCTATATATGTAGCAACTCTAGAGAGATGATCTGCCATATAATCTTTTTCTAGAGATGCTTTTATACGTACCACATGAAACAAGCATAAAGAAAGCAAAAAGCATGTATACATTGTGTTATGGTAATAGAGTGGTTATAATAATTTCCTGCAGGACCATAACATAGATTTGACATGTGCTCTGGACTCTAGACCAGATCTTCTCTGCCATCACCTGAACCATCACCACTACCTGGTGGCTGGTCTGAGGGGTGAGAAGCAATTGTATGTGAATGCTAACTGTATCATTCCTGCATATGCCATTGAAGGCAAGAGGCTGCCAGCCCATATAGCTGGCCTAAACAAGCTTTGAGGCTCAGATGAAGCTTGATTGATGTGATATCACCACAAATACCTCTTTTTTTCTTCATCTTGCAGGATTTGCTCACATAAACTACTTTATCTTCTCCTTACCCAGACTCACCCCTCTCATCACTTCTTCCTTCAGTTTTCTTTCTAGTTGTCTGAAACCTTCCTGTTAAAACCTACCTGTGTAGCATATGTCTTGAGACTAATGAGACATTTGCCAACACCACACAGAATGGCCCACATGTATGCAACTTCCCTTCCCTACTGTTGTGTCCATCAAGTCCATTCAAAGCATAATCTGCTCAGAGCAAGGTTCTTCTGTTACTCAGTGGTGTACAGAGATAGCACAGGGGTATCAATGTATGGTAATAATAACCTCAACACCTCTGCTGATAATCCAGCTGACTGGGCTTTATTCAGTCCATTATTCTGTGTCTTTTGTATATTTATTTGCCCTTCCAGCACACTTAGGGAAATAAAGAAAATAATTAGTTTCCATATTTATTGTAGTTTGAACTTTTGTGCCTCTTTAGAAACACATTTTCTCCTTTTAGAGGTATTGAGAACTATAAAACCATGACAGTTTTTCTCACAGGTAGTCATGCAGATGAGCCATGCAGTTTGCTGTCAGCGCACTCACTAAAATCAAACCTCTTTTTCATGGAAACCTAAATGTAAACATAAAAGCATCACATCGAAATCTATGCATCTCCTGACAGTTTTGGTTACACACTGGTAATCTGTTATTTTTTTCTTTAAAAATATACATTCTCTTTTAAAAATGTAGATGTTTTAACTGACTTCTAATTCTAGAGTGTAATGGAAAAAAGTGATGCACACATATCCACTGAAATGAGCCTTATAATTTTTAAATATTTAGTGCCACTTCCTTCATTTGAAAGATCAGGAATCTGCCCTGGCATGCTATATTTCCTGGTGGAACACAAGCATAATGGAAAAGTGTTGTCAATGCTCTGCCATAAGAACCTCCCTAGCCAAAAGTCATTCGCCTCTACAGAATAATATACCAATTCTTAAGGAAATTTTGCCATTCTCTGTTCTAGGCACTGTAGGAGGATTGCAAGGAATTACAGCTCAGAAAGTAAAGGAAAATGTGTATGATATTAATTTTCTGTAGGGTTAAAAGAATGATTAGCCATCATCCACTGGGAATGATGGAAAGTTGGAGCAAACAGTATTATTATCTGTATTTAAGGTAACCAGTATAAAAAGAAAACACTGTATTTCCTTGAACAACATACAATGCAATTACAGCAGTGAGTAGAACATATCAAATGAGCTAGGCTATGTTTGCCAGTGGTGTATGAGTCATGTTGTAAAGGAGAAGTGGGAAAAAAGAGTATGGGATTGTCATAATTGATACTGGATATCAGTCAGACGTGCTTTTTTGGCTGCATTTGGGCTGGTGTTTTAACTGACTTTTGACACTGCTTCCAGCCTACTCTTTGTTGCTGATCACAACTCCTCCGCTAGAGGATACCACACTAAATCTGTCAGTGTAACGGCGTAGGAAATCAGTCCTAATCCAGATCTGTCAGAATGGTGCATGTTAGATTAAATAATTTAAAGAGTAGAGCTCTTTCTCTCAAGTGTGCTTAACTAGTTTCAACCTATACCTGAGAAAATGATGTTGCATCCAATGCATTTGGGTTTGAGTAGAAGTTGCATCTACTGAAGAAGGCTCCAGTTTTACAAAGAGAAGTAGCTCTGTGTAGCTAGTAGTCCACATTTAGGGCACATGCCTGATAATACAGAAACCTTACTGTCATTTAGTTTGATTTGTGACACTAAGTGAACCTAAGACTACCTCATGCCAACCAACTGATCTAGCCATCAGGCTTAATGAAAATTTCGTATGTACAGCAGAGTAGAACAGCATCAACAGGAGATGCTGAAAGGAAGAGGCAAGCGCCCAGCTTGTGGGTTGCCTACTTTCCCACACGACCCAGCTGAGGGCTATCCACTGGGCTATTGGCTACTCTGTCCTACCAGGTCTCTTAGCTGTGTTTAACAACAAATTCTGTCCCAGAACTGAGAAATGATATTGGGTTTCAGAGGATTTCAGAGGGTTTCAGAGAACATGTATTTCCTGAAAAAAGTTCTTGGTTGAAAAATTCACGATCAGCCCTAGCAACTACTAGACTCTTGCTACATAACTGAAATTCTTAATTCTGAATATTATTGAATAAGATTGTTCAGCCAGATCCTTAACCCATTCACAGAGGAACTCTCCGCTCATGGGTTTCCCACCTTGATGCTCATTATTTGTCAGACCAGCATGAAACTGATACAAAAAATAGTGGGGTACTACATTCAAAATAAAAAAGAAGGACATCTGGATTTTTTTTTAAAAGGGAATACAAAAGGTGTATATAATTGTGGAAGAGTTTGATCCTGACTGCTGTGAGGCCGAACAGCCAGGCTTATAATTTTAGTTGGAGAATTTACATGAATTCAAGATAACAGAATTGGTTTTGATTGAGATCTGGGAAAAATAATCCCAGCAATACCATAATGCAAGATTCACAATTAAAACTCTGCAAAGATTATCAGAATTAAATCAAGAAAATCATGTGATTAAGAATTCACATAGTAGAAAGAAGACACTATTTTGGTCTTTTAGATGACTTAGAAACCATACTTGGAGAACTGAGGACGTTCAGGTGGTGAGAATTTATACAAAAATGCAATGCATAACATCTATTCTGGAAATTTCTGCATGTTCAAGCATGTGCAGAGTGCAAACCACAGGGATGTTAGCAGCCCAGCTAGTGAGGTGTTCCTCATGAGAGCAGTAGGTAGTGCTGTAGCTGAAGATGAACATATTCTTCAGTGGAACACAGATCCAAAAGGGATCAAAAGGACTGGTATTCCCTTGGAGTTGGAAGTTGATATACAAAAGTGGAATTGCCCAAACTGCTGTGGGTTTTGGACAACTAAAGATAACCCAGGGGGAGCAGAGGATAAAGGGACTCTTCCTTATGAGCTAAGTGCTACTAAAGTAGTAACACCTCTGGGTAACTATTTCCTTGTCTGAAGAATGACACTCTGTAGTAATTATTATTTCTGATAAATCATCAGTGTTTTTTAACTTTTATTCATATATGTAGAAAAATATAACACTCATGCCTCAAAGAACAAACAGCTTTTCTATGAAGAAAAAAAAAATACCTAGGTAACATTATTATGATGTTCTTCTCATTTAAAATTTTCTGCTTGAAAAAGGTGAAAAGATCTTAATGCCAGCCACTGCCCTTTAAACTAAACAATGTTCTCACAGTATTTCATTATATTCTTCCTATAGTTTTGTATTGACACTTCAAAAGATGGTGTCGTAAAAAGACCATGAAGATCCTGAACTGCTTAATCATAAATCACTCGGGTTGTGACAGCAACATAGGTTTGGTATTGATTTCTTTTTTAAAAGAAAGACCTTATTAAGCCAGTCCTCAAGAGAACTCCTCAGTCTTTCCTCTTCAAAGTGTCCTGAGGAAGATGAAATGCATGCCTGTGGTTGGTATTGGTATTTCAACCTCAGCTGAGTTGCCAAACATTTCAGCTGGCAATATTTGTTCCTCATAAGCCATGGAGCAATTTAACTACACTCTTCTGTTGAAATAATTTTAATCCTTTCCAGAATGTAAAAAGATAGATTTAATACAGAGTTGTTTTCATAGACAGTCCCACTAAACCCCAGGTTGGATTAAATGTATACAAGTAATATTACAGATGCAAACTGTTTCTGTTTTTTGTAACAACAATGGCATCTACTTTGTAAATATTGCAAAACCACATGTACTCCTTGGTATATATACTGAAGACTAACACAGTTACACATATTTCCTCATGATTATTCTAATGGTTTAAATGATATGTATTTGTGATGACTCATGGTAAATACCCCACACGTGCACTACTCACATATTCAAACTTCAAAATAATATTATTGCAAAGTCAAGCAGTTAAAAGTTATAAAAAGCAGAATTATATTTGCTTGTGGATTCAGCCTTTGACAGTGTGATCACATGCTAGTTTTTCGTTAGGATTCTTTTCTCCAGAGAAGTAATGCTCCCTTACGAAACATCCATTCCCTAGTTCAATGTATGATCCTATGCCTGATTTGCTGGCACATCTAACAATGTCCTTGAACACCAAGTGTGCCCACTTCTGGGCACAAATCTTTTAAAAATCAAAGTGGATAAGAAATATAGGGTACATGAGTTATTATGCTATGCTAGATAATACAGCCACCACCCTGGTATTCAGAGTAGCTTTTTCTCTAGCTAAGCTAGCATGCTGCTCTTCTTTTCCTTAGAGTGGGGATTGTTTTGTCCTTCAGTCACATATGAACTCAAAGAGCCTTCACACGGCTTTGCCATCAAATGGCGCGTATAAATAACATCTAATTTGAAAAGCCAAGTGTCTGAGAGAAGTAAAATACCAAAGTCACTATGAAGAACATGTGTGAGATTACTCTTAACGTAAGCCTTCATTAATAATGTTTGAACTTCAATTATTGTTATAAGTGCTTGTTGACAACTGAAACACCTTTTTCTATTGACTCAAAGATACATATTCTGCATCTGGTTATCTGTCCCTATTGAGATGGATGCCTGGAACAGCAAATAAGCCTACTTGACACAGCAGCAAAGAATAACAGGAAATTTACTGGAGAAAACATGACTACTTCCCCAGTCACTCAAAATCCAATTCTTCTGGAGCTGGGAGTTAAGGTGCATCTATTCTCAGGTGCAGAGAAGCACAGACCAGCTCTTCCAGAGTCTGGGCTGGTGGGTCCAAGCCAGCTTCGGTCCAGAAGCTGTTCAGACATGTTGGCATGTGGTTGTACTGATACATGCTTCCTCTCACGAGGGAGAGATGAGTCAACAAAGCCAGTCCTGTGCTATTGTGTATAAATGGTTTCCAGTGCAGTGTCAGCTCTGTTCCTCAGTAAGAGCCAGGCAGACCTCATGGAGACTATGTGTACCTGTCAACATAGGCAAGATGCTTCCCACTGAGTCTGCTAACCAGAACATAACTGAAGTTGGTTTACTGTCCAGCTACACATACAAGAATTACAACTGGAGAAGCAATATGAAAGAGGAGAAGGGTACGGGTAGTATAAGAAAAACAGCATAGAAGAATTTCTTTGACTGGATTAAGTTATCTGCTTTCACAGGTAATCAAACTGTGTAACACTTGTCATAGTGCTTTTTCATTTCAGCAACACTTGGCCACTGAAGTAATCCCAGTGGGGGCCAGTGAAACCAAGCAGAGACTGATGAATTGATGAAAGCCTGTATTCCTTGTGGCAGAAGCCATTTCAACATCCCTTTTGTTTCTTGTCAAACAGGTCCTGATTATCTTACCTAATGAGGCAGTATGGTACAGTGGTAGATATGAATGTCCACGATTCCTGTGTCAGCCTATGTCATTCGTATATCATTCCTATGTCATTCCTACTTCAGTGACGTTGACTGCAGATCCCCACTTCAAAAGGCACACTGAAAGTTTGCTGTTCCCTCCTTTGATTCATTCACCATTCTCAAAGGAACATGTGCCCTGTCCTTGTTAGATCACACAGAAATCACTTTATTGCTAGACTAAACTAGAACACAGGGATATAATAACACTGCTTTTATCAAGGTCATCGTTAAAAATTATTTGTAGATTAGACACTTCTAAAGGAAAAGAATAAGACGTAAACTCATGCCTGTACTTAAAAATCAGGCATTCTTCTATAGCTGCTTCAGTGCGTTAATTATCTCAGAAGAATCAGTGTCCCACCCTTTAAGCTGCTTTGATCAGAATTTTTCTTGAATTATATAATTCTTATTATGCTTAAGGGGGCTGCCTCATTTCTTTTCTTGGACTGTGTGGTGCAAGTGTCCGTTCTGCAGTACTGCCTTCTCTTCTTGTCCAGGCTGGAAGGATCTCCACCTCTCAAATAGCCTGTACAGGGCAGTGGCACAGCATGTGCAACCAAATAGGAATGGTTATTTCCTTCCCTGCTTCTGCTTTATTCTTAATTTGAATTTCTGTTGAGCCCCTTCATTAGCATCTCTTTTTTAGATTCAAGAAGACTGCAACAAAATCTTACGAATAAACAGAGGAAAAAGTATTCAAAGTGCCCATCTGTGTGTGAGTTGGTATTAGGACAGATATCACATATTTGTCTATTTTTCATGGTGCTTCTCAGTTTTTCAGCATCTATATGTCACAAATATGAAGGCTTTTTAACCTACTCTAGGTTTAAAGTCAACTTCTGGCTACCTTGAGTATGAGGTTAGAAGATGCTGTAGACTCATCTTTGTCTCAGCTTTTGTGCAAATAAGCCCTGCCAGTTCCAGGGTCCAGGTTCTCAGTCTCCATATCCATGTGAGAAAATCTCACAACTTGTACTAGGATTGAGTTTCTTTGGCCGCTTACTGGCGAATCCAATCACAGGCTGGGAATTGCCATTGAAAAGCTGGGGTTTTGGGGTGAGTCACTGTGATACGGATCAGAAAAAATAATACGAGGTTCAATTCTGGAGAGTAAAAGAATGTAATGTCTCTTGGAAGCAATGGAAAACAAGGTCATGGTTAAAGAACATTATACAAAATTCTCAGGAAAAGAGAGCTTCATAGGAAAGTTTAGGCTGCCAGTTATGATTTACTCATTATTTTAAGGTATCACAGAAAATAAATCTGAGGATGGCAACACAGGCTGGAGCAGCTCCTGGTTTGTGTTTAGAATGCTTTGTTACCACACCTGTTTACAGTACCTTTCGGCAGCAAATCAAGCGTTAAAGTATTTTCATTTCAGTCAGAAATGATTTTCTGGGACTACATAGTACTGGTCATACACAAGTGTAATTTATGACATTTCAGTATATAATTTAAGAAAATCTTGTTTAAGCACTTATGTGGCAACTGCTGTTATTCTAGAAAGCAGACACCCAGCGCAACACAATTTTTTGGGATGTGGTAACATTTCCATTCGGCTTCCTGCCATTAAAAACAATTTGTAGACAGAAAGCTAGTTTGCAATACCTTTGTTAAAAATGCTGAAGTAAACTCTGAACATAAAGGGTTTTTTTAAAAATTATTTTAAGAAGAAAAAACAAATTTCCCCTCCTTTAAATGTTTGTTTAAAAAGCCATAGTAAAATTTAAGAAGAAAAGATATAACTAGGTTGAATCTGCAAGCTATTTTTTTCTCTCCAAAAGCTACCAGAAGTATGACAATGTTATCAACATTTGAAAATCATTCACTTGAATCATCAAAGTATTTGAAGGGGACAGCATATAGGGCATCCTAAATATATATATACTTTCCTTTTCCTTTATGGTTTAATTCATAGATAAGAACAATTCCTTCCACATGTATGAGAGGGATCTCATTAATGTGTATAAATACACAATAGGAAGGAACGGTGTGCAGAGAGCCAGGCCAGGCTCTTTTCAGTGGTGCGCAGTGAAAGGATTTTCAGTGGTGCGCAGTAAAAGGACCAGAGGCCATGAACACAAGCCGAAACACGGGAGGTTCCCTCTGAACATCAGGAAACACTTTTTTACTGTGAGGGTGACTGAGCACTGCCACAGGTTGCCCAGAGAGGTCGTGGAGTCCCCATCCTTGGAGATACTCAAAAGCTGTCTGGATCCGAGCCTGGGCAACTGGCTTTCGGTGGCTCTGATTGAGCAGGGGATTTGGACCAGATGACCTCCAGAGGTCCCTTCGAACCTCAACCACTCTGTGATTCTGTGATAAATATTCAGTAATTAGCAGTCTAGGAAGCTGTATTACTGATTTGTATCCCACTGTCATCTATCACATATATCATATGGATACCACGAATTTTTTGAGTTTTAAATGAATTAAATATAACATTTATTGGCAACAGACAGTTAAAATTCTTATTAAAAACCACAGCTAAACTCCTTGTTCATAGACTCCTGCTTTTTAACCAAACATCCTTTGATTTGTTCTGCTAATTTTTAGTTACAAGAAATGCAACTCTGCCACCCAGTCTCTTTTACCCTACATTTCACATGGAATATGTTTTGCCTCTAGATTTCCTTCCTTGGTTTCAAGCCATAGTTTTTTGACCAGCCAGTCTGAGCACCCATCTTCTTCTAGTCTCTGCTCTGCACCAGCATCCACCTCACTTGCTTGTTCCACTTGCATTTCTGTGGTGTCCTCTGTTCAGCTCCTACTTTGTAAAAAGGTGCCCTTGCATAAGGCATCTTCTGTGACACTTGCTGGGTGTCAGCAAGTGGATCATCCATAGTGCAGAAGACAGGAGCTTCTTTCTCTCCCTTCTGACATTTGGCCTCATCCCAGCCTGGAAATAACCATGTTAAGAAAAGCTCAGAATCCTCCAAGTATATGTGGGATGACAGCACAGTCCCATGCTGGGGTTAGTGAATGAACCATTCAAATAAGAGGAGAAGCAGCACAGCCTATTGTTTTGTGGGAATGACAGACAGCTTCAGAAAGGGAGGGGAGCTTGAGTATGCTCAGTCAGAACAGAAACTTCTGGGGTTTTTGTGGTCAAGCTTCAGCAAACTTCTAGTGAGTTCATAAAAATTGGACTTTTCCAAGATTTACATTATGGGTGGTTTCTCGTACAGGTAGCAAAAAGCACATCAGTGACACATAGACCACCCTTTTGCCTGATGTCAAGTTCCTGCTCCAACATACGAGAAGGGCACAAGAGCCGCCAAAGTAAAGGTTACAGGACTGGTTTTTTAACAGCAAAAATTAGCATGTTTTTCTCTTGCTTCACAGCTGAAACATTTTGGCTGAAATTTTCCAAAAGGATTCTTCATGAGGCAGGTGCCATGCATGGAAAATTTCAACCTAAACAGTTAGTTTGGCAAAAGTATAAGCAACTAGGTCTTATAACAGGAAATGTTTGCAACCTTAATACTAGGCAGCGCTACGAATTCAGTGTATAATTTACTCAGCACCACCCTATTGCACTGACAAAGCTGCTTGCAAGCCCACGTTGTGAGCTTGGAAGGCATGAGCGTTAGCTCCCAGTTGGTGCTGACCGGTATCTCTTTTAACCACAGCCTTTGCCCTTCTTTTGCAGCATAGCTGATTACATTCCACAGCTACGATATTTTGGAAAGTCCTTTACCAAGTTTGACATTCATGGTGATTTCAACAAAGATAAAAGAAGAGAAAGAGGGCTTGGGAATTTTCCATCAAAGCTGTTACTACTGAAGGTAATTTTTGAATCCTTTTTACTCTTCCATGAGGATGCTTTCTACCTGTGTGGGTTTGCTGTGTTGGAGGGGAAAATGAGGTTATCCGCATCATAAAATACATGATACATGACCATTGTGTATCACTGAAGACTCCACAGCAGTGATGCCAACACTGAACAATGTAGGTTACTGATATGTAAGTTTCTTCATCTTTTCCATTAGATGTACAGTGACCATAGATGTTAAGGGGCTTTGCTTTTGGTTTTTATTTTCCAGCATAATGTTGCAATATCACTTTAAGTAGATACACCATTATGTCATCTGTAATGGGACTAGAAAAGTCACCTTTCTCACAGGATTTTGTCAGCCATGTTACTTCTGCACATATATTTTCTACTGGTCCAGACCCAGAAACATGTCAGAGAGCTGTGTTTCTCTGGGAAGCCTCTTCTTTCTCTAAGCTGATATTTTAAGTGTAACAAGTCACAACACTGACAGTATTTCAAACTTTTCAAGCTCAGTCATGGTCTTGAAGTTCAAGCACTGCTTTCTTGCTGTGAAAGAAATTTTTCCCTTGAAAAATCAAACTTCCAAAACAGAGGGAAGAGGACGCATACCTATGACTCACCATTGCCACCAAGGCCCGCTGAAAGGGATGACTGCAGCAGCAGAAGGTGGCAGACACCTCTTTGGCTGAAAGTGGTCAAACAGAGCATTTCACTGACACAACATCCCTTCCTGAGCTCCTAGAAATGATACCAACTCTTACCTAGCACTGCTGCACCGTGTCATAGCCAGCTGCTCAAAAGCAAGAATTGATGGTGAAAGCATATGTCAAATATTAGAGGGTAAAATGCACAGGGAAAAATCAGAAATAAAATGTACTATTACAAAGTCAGGATCTTAAGAATGAAGATTATATTGAAAAGAAATTTAATCATGCTAAATATTTCAAAATCTCAGAAATGCATTGTTGGATAGTGAGATAACCTCACAGCTTCCCTATAGAGATATCATGCAATAATTATGTGATTGTGATTAAGGCAAAACAGTGTTGCAGGCAGCAAGAGGGCAGTATTGTGGCTGCATGATTTCTAATGAATTAGTTGACAGATAGGGACATTTAAAGAAAAAAAATTCGTTAACTAGGTTTAATTTAATATCTAGGAAAGCATTGAGGAGCAATAATTAGTTATTTCATATGAAGGCTAGATATGTCATAAGAAATGAAGGATTAAATCCTGATGATTCAAGAAATTAGTCCTCAAAATAAGCATCCAATATCCCAGGATTCACTGTAAAATCTGTTAATGTACAGAGTAGAATACCGTTTTCTTCTTTCCCTTTGTCCCGGTGGAGTTTTACCTGCTGGCAACTCAGCAGATATTGATATTCAGTTTATACATCAAGACAACACCCAATGTTTCTACTTAAGCATTAGTGGGATTATTTTATTACTAAATATGCTTTCATTTCACCTTTTGGCAAAAAAAAGCTGATGATTGACAATAAATTTATAACGAGACAAAAGCCAGGAGTACAAATGAAGAGAGACAGAGAAGTCAGAAAGCGTATCTTTCTGTGAGTTCTGAAGACTTTTATTATGCTTCCATCTTTTTATGTTTAGATTTGATCCTTGGAAAAGTAATCATGACTAACAGGAATAATCGAGTTTAAAAAGAAATGTCAGTACCAAATACCGCATTCCATTACCCTAAATAACCAATTCATTTTCGCTAAGAAGCTAGTGCTGAGCCTCGGCCACAAAGATGCTTCAGAAATACTGATACCACCTTTGCTGAGAATTTTGTATTTTACTTCATTTCATCTACTCATAAGAAGCATGGCCTAGTGAATCAAATGGCAGCTGGAATGTTCCTGGATGGAAAATAAGAATACTGTTTTGAGAAAAATGGTAAAGTTTGAACATTTGGTTTCATTTTATAATAGAATAAAAATGGCATACTTTGAAATATTTAATTTAGAATACAAGAGACAGTCTTGCTTGTTCTCCAAAACAGCCCACACCCCAGTGGTTATGATGTTGGAGTAAAAGCTGTTTGGAAGATTTTCAATAAAGTGTTTTGTTGGAAAACAGCAGTTCATTAAAATGGGAAACAAATCTGTTTATCACAATGTTATTAAAAGAATTTTCAGACCTAGGACAACATTTCTCATCCAAGATGTAAGAGCATCCTTACAAAGAGATTTGAACTTAGTTCTTCTGCGTCCCTGATGAATTCCCACAGAAAGATGACCATTAGGTTTAGACTTGATTTCCTACTCTGTGACAGACTTCCCATCTTATCTTGGACAAGTTGCTTGGGTCCAGATTATTTAAAGGAGTTAAATGCCTAAGCCCAGTATGTATGCACATATTTTCCAGTTTGACTGCATGGTCTAATCTTACAAAGAGGCCAGAGCACATGTCAGAACAAGATATGGAAACACCAACTACAGACCATCAATGGATAAGATAACAGCTTGACATTTACACATTTAGTAGTGGTGGGAACAAATACACTGTGATTTAGTACTGGTGGCAAAGGATGCTGAGAAGATGTGGGCAACCGAGTTTCAAGTTCACACTTTGCTCCCAAGGCTGCAGACTGTGGATCATTGAATTGAGTACCTTGACATAGCTGGCAACTCTGTCTTCTGATCTGTTTTATAGAACAATCAAACTACATTTTAAAGCTATTGTACCCGAGAGACTATATGACTGGGAACTGTTCCAGAACCTCACTGCTTTGATTGCCAAACAGCCTCTTTTATCCATTAATCAAAAAGTATTAATTTACAGTTTTACACTCATTTGCCAATGCTGTCCTTTGAATTAAATAGCTTCTTTCTTCACTGGAATTTGTGCACCTAATGTATCTAGAGCTGGCAACCATACCCATTCTAAACTTTGTTTTTTCTTGGTTAGACCACAAATCTTTTTTACTATGCCTTTGTAAATAAAGTTTCTTTCTGCTGCAAATTCCAGTAGCCCTCTTCCACACATCTTCTAATGTGACTTTTTTTCACCACATAAATGCATTAATACTTCTCTATCTTTTTCTGGTAATACTTTGCTGGATGGACTTTAAGATCCCTCAGCTTTTCCCAATATGGAAAATCACTGATGGTTCTGAGCCAGTGTGCAACTTGTTCCTAGGCCATGGTCCTCTCTTCTTTTTATGCTTGCTGATGGATGAATCACTGGAAAGGCGAGAAAGCCCTTCTGCTTCAGGTCTATAAATGTATACCCTAATTCTATACTGTCAAATTTAATCCCATTTTTATTGCTTCAATTTTCAGGTAGTTTGATTTTTCTGATTTTATATATATATATGTCTGTATTTGACAATGCTTGTGTCATCAACAAATTTCATTAGACCATTTTTACTACTTGTGCCAAGTTCAATATTGAAAATCTGAAATAATATTGGCTGGGAGACCAATCCTTGAGGAGCTCCAGCAGTAAATTCTTTCAGCCCAATCTGCCCTTTTTAACACATACTACTTGTGTGTCCCCTCACCCACAGAGTTTTCTGCACCAGCCTTAATTACTCTTACTTACTCTGTACCAGTCTTACTGTTATGTTCAGCTATAGACTCAATTTCTGCTACTACTACAAGACATAAGCTTCTGCTCCAAGTTAATGTATCAGAGATTTGAATATGATCTCTCACATCACAGTGAGTAACTCACCTGGAAGATTACTGACTTCTCTTCATAATTCCCATCTTCTTGTGGTTGCAGAAATATCTGTATAAGCAGAGGCGATGTAATGAGTGTTTAATACCAGGAGAGTGTTTGGAGCTGTGAAGTGCAGGAAAACTCCTGGTTGCAAAGGCAAGTGGGGCCTCTAACTGAGAATGAACATTCCGCTGGTCAAACAGCTGTCCATTACGCGTAACAACCATGAGTGAAGTGCTTATATGTCCCTAAGGATATGTGCCTTAGTCATCCTATGTGGCAGGTGCTATTCTGCAAGGCCAAAGTTACTTCCAGTGTTTCTTGCTCATAGGTTTGAGTCAGGTATAAACAACTTCTGAATTTATAATCACGTGCTGTATAATCCTCAAGCTGTAACATATGCAGAATCAGAAATATGGTCAAAATTATTTGCAGTTCTGCAAAATATTCTTTTGATGTTTGATCACATTCATTGTTTTGTTCTCAAATTTCATACAATAAATGCTAATGAAGTAGTAGAATATCTACTTTTGGCAGCTGGAAAAGCTACTGATATCTGGTTTTCTCTCCTTGATTTTCCTCTGTTTTAACATAAGCATTTTTCTAGCATGAACGGATACAGATTTTCCATTAAAAACTGTTAGCAGTGGATGAGTAAATGTCTGCCAATGTTACAGCCAGTTCATGAGGAATCCAGCTTCACGGTCTTGCCAACACAGCAATTAGGACCACATGTGCTAGAGAGGGAAGGGAAGCCTATGCATAGTGATGACAGTCCCATAAGGCCTGATGGCTGCCTTTCCAGTCCCGAATTTCAGAGACTTTTTAAAACATGTCTGCCTATATAAAGTTTCTGGTTTGTGTGTTTAAAATCCACAGTATATACATATATATATATATGCATATAAAAATTATATATAAAATCTATAATATTATTCATCTCTTCTTTGACTATTTGTATTTATGTCTTTTTATGTCAGGAAAAGAGTTGGTTTTCAAACAAATTAATGCAAGACCAATAAAACATACTGATGTTGAGGATGTATACGGGTTTTGTCCATATATATAGCTATATGTGTATATATGTGTGTATGTTTAAATATAAACAAGAATATTAAGCCTACAAGTGTTTATACCATGAATGACTCAGCCTTTGGAAGCTTCTACACATCAGTCAATGGCTTTGTTTCAGTCCTGATCAAAGTGGGAGATGTGTCACTTGTTTAGCAGCCTGTGTGAAATTCATTTGGGCTTATGCTCCAATCCCTTCTCAACAAATGTACAAATCATGCTCAAATATCTGGATCTTAGTGATGTGTTTCGTGAAAGGGATTGTAAGCCTGGATGGGTATGGAAACCAAACTATACTACTGTTATAAAGTTTAGTCATGATTTGAGCAATTAAAATATATTAATGGTAAATACACATACAGAGATTGTGACTGTGATTTAAGCATAAATCCAAGTGCAAATGGTAATACAATGATAGCAGCAATCAAGGAAAAAAAGGATCAACTTTCCAAAGTAGGATTAGAGGTTACTGACATACAGACAGGGAGCCGAACTGCATATTTTTCAAGGAACAGCTCAGCCTTGATCAGTGACAGCAGACGCAGAAGAAAACATGATTATTGAGGGATGGCACCGTGCCTGAGGTGCCAGGGAAGAGGCTGTGTGCACGCTTGAGCTAGGATGGAGGCAGAAACCCAGGCTATCGTGCAGAGACCAGGAGGATGCCCCATTCCATGATTCACAGCTTAAAAGGCAATTCCATTCTGCATTCACTGGGCGGGCTGTGCGTTAGCCACCCGGCAGGCATGCCTGCCTCTGAAGGGTAGCCTGAGATTTGCAAGGGCAACATGACACATGCCTCACATCAGCCACCAGGCTGTTATGGCTAGGCATGTCACAGCCTCTGTTAGTAGTTAATTGGGTAAAACCAAAGCACAGGCTCACATCCTGGCTCCTGGCCAGCCCTACTGCATAACGGCCCACATGCTGCCTGGTCCGTGCCACCGTCCCTCCCCCAGACACTGCTGGGCACAGCTGGAGGTGTAGCCCCTGCCAGGCTCCATTCCCAGTGTGAGTTTTGGATGGGGACTCCCTGGTTTGGGAGGGGAAGAGAGCTCTGATTTGGGAACAGGAGACAGGTTGGGCTAATTGTCTTATGGCCAGAGAATGGTCCTTGCTCTGTTTTTTACTAGCTTTACTGGCCTCATCGTATCAGAGTACACTCCCCATGAGGCAGCGAGGACCCAGCTGTCGACTCTCTAAATTTTGCAGGAATTCAGTGCTACAGAGTGAAGGCCTTATAACATAGGCAAACTCTGGGGTCAAGGATGCTTGCCTCGGGGTGCACGGTGCACTCTTCTGATAGGTACTGGAGCCGCTACAGTTACTGAGGCATGCTGCTCCAAAGAGCTCAATATTTTCAACTATTTTCTTTAGTCAGCTCATTAAGCACTGTGCTTGAAAGTGAAATTTTTGTGTGAAGACTCTTACCTTTTTCACCCACTCAAATAAACAAAATCATTACTTTAACATTGCATTGATAATGTTCACCAGCATACCCTGTCCATTCGTTTGGGGCCCAGAGCAGATAAGAAATGCTTGCAGTGTGCTGAACTACAGAAGCACAATATTTTGGTTAGGATGGGTACTGCCAGAAAAAGCCCTGACATCTAGCGACTAAAGGTTGGTAGGAACTGTAAATCCCCAAAGGGTTGAAACCAGACTCACATATTTTTTAAGTCATGGCGCAGTGCCAACAGGATGCCGCTCTGTTACAGCACTGCAGTGAAGTGGTTAGGGTCAGAATTGCATTTAGGCACAGTCATTGTTGGATAACTGCCTGTCCAGCCTCATTCATTCACATACAGTACATATGCTTATAATGCATTTCAAGGCCCCCGTAACATGGACTTGAAACCAAGAGAGAGAACAATAAAGATTTAACCAACCAGCATAGCTGGTTCTTTTCCCAGTCTCTGAACTCTATCCAGAGGACACAGCCAGATGTGGCTTGAAGAAAGAGCCCATAATCCAGAGAATGAAAGAAGAAGGTGGAGAGAAAAGGAGCTTTCAGGACATCAGTTAAAAAAAAAAAAAAAAATCTTGCTTACATATGAGACTAAAGAGTCTACAGATGTGCACAGGATGAAACCTTATCCTCAGCTTCAGGCATACATTTCTTAGGAAATCACTAACTTCCAATGTGGCCCCCGATATAGGTCTTTTAGATACAGGAGCCCTGTACTTGTACTTCCTCTTCACATAATGTTCTCCTGATATTTTAAGAAAATGGATTTATAATATTCTTGTACATGGATCTTAGCAATCAGGATGTATGTGGCTGCAAAATCAAGATTCTTATAAGATGCAATTTAAAAAATCTCCTTCAGGGCACAGCTATGAAGTACAGTGCAGTGCCGTGCAGAGATATGTTAGATGAGGAGAAGCAGCAAGAGCTGTGGCTGTTCAGCCTGGAGAAGAGAAGGCTCATGGTGGGTCTTATGAATGTGATGGTGGGGGGCAGTAAAGAAGATGGAGCCAGGATCTTCTCTGGGATTTCCAGTGACAGGACAAGAGGCTTTGGGAACTAATTGGCGCCAGGACCTTCTCTGGGATTTCCAGTGATAGGACAAGAGGCTTTGGGAACTAATTGAAATACAGGAAATTCCATTTAGGTGTAGAAAAAGGTGGGGGTTTTTTGATGTAAAGATGACTGAGCACTGGAAAAGGTTGCCCAGAGAGGATGTGGAGTCTCCGTCCTTGGAGATATTCAAAACCCAATTGGATACAATCCTGTGCAAGATGCTGTAGCTGACCCCGGATTGAACTAGATGGTCTCCAGTGGTGTCATCCAGCCTCGACCTGTGGTTCTGCGGTCTGTAAACTAGCAGTGATTTGGCAGCTCTAAGACAAAGCAGCCAGGCTGTGTTGGTGGGGTGCTGTGCTCAGCCTGCTCAGCCAGATTAGTTTTTGTTCAGTGCCACCTAACACCATTTACAGCTTGTGACACCCAGGCTGGTGTCTCTGCATGCTGCTACATTAGGGCATTTAGATCTATCACCTCTCCCTGTTAAGAGCTTCATTGCTCCATGCCAGTGTCCTACATATGGCCTTGTATTCCTGGAAAATGCCTTCAGATTGAGTTTTCTTTCTTTAGTTTTAACCGCTCTCAAGTTTTGTATGGCATTCGGAAGGTCTGGAGCTCCTATGCGAGAGACCAAGAAACTGGACACTTGGGAAGATTATGCCCAAATGTAGTAGTATTATTTCATCATGATACGATTAGTAAAATCCAGTGTCCTACATATGGCCTTGTATTCCTGGAAAATGCCTTCAGATTGAGTTTTCTTTCTTTAGTTTTAACCGCTCTCAAGTTTTGTATGGCATTCGGAAGGTCTGGAGCTCCTATGCGAGAGACCAAGAAACTGGACACTTGGGAAGATTATGCCCAAATGTAGTAGTATTATTTCATCATGATACGATTAGTAAAATCTTTTTTGTTGACAAGTCTACAAAGCACATATTTGACACTCTTTCTCCATTACAGAAACCTCACTATTTGCTGCTGAAATGTCAGCCAAATAATATGAAGTGATATCTTCCTATTAGACCTAGGTTTTTAAAATAACCACTCTTTCTATTAATCAGTTTTATGTGTACTTCAACAAATACCAACAGAAACATTCTACTTAACATGGGAAAATTTAGAAAATAGAAACACAGTTTTAATGCAGAAAACTCCTTTGTTTTGGTTTGTTTGGTTGTTTGTTGTTTTTTTTTTTTTTTCATGATAACTCTGTGGTATACCTTGGATTGAGTTACAGCATGTCAAGAATACGGGGTGAAACTCTACCCCTATTGAAATCACAGACAAATAGGCCAGGGTTTCATGCATGAACTGTAATTGGCAAGACTTAAATGTCATAAATATTCATTTTGTTTGGAATTAATGATGGAACAAGGATATGTGAAATGCTGTTTTTGAGACACATTTTGAGAATTTTGAGAACTATTTTAAGAGATACACTCATTTTACCTATTTGGTAAAATTTTTGGCCTTGATTCTTGTCTCACAGTAACCTTGAACAGGATGGGGCTTGCTAGGTCATCAAGTTTAGTCTTCTCTTATAATGAATGACCATTTTATAACAATACCCTCTATTCATTTATCCACAGACATCCTAAATTCTTCTTGTTTTTATTATTCTAAAGAAAAACCTGTTCAGTTACCCAGTTACTGCTGGTATTTTAAGTGCATTGTGTCACTTCTGCACTAGCTCACTGGTAGAACTGAAAAAGAAAACTGGCTAGAATAACACAACCTTGCACTAAATTAATAGGGAAGAGCTACCCTTTATAAATCAGAGTGGTTATCCAGAGAGGCTGGATGCAGCTGTGCATAAACAGGAAAATTCTGCAGCTGCTCTCCTGTCCAGTGATCTAGTCTGTGAGTGCACTGACTGACATTAACGGATGAGAGTTTCTCTTAGTGCTTAGCACAAGTCTGTGGCTGGCCCTCAGTACCACGTTTAAGTACCTTATTGTTTTTGGGCCATCATTGTGGTATTAAGAAATATTTTTTTCTGTGACTCTTAAATAAAGTTTCTTTCTGTTAATGGAACACTTTTATACAGCATCAAGGTATTTCTCAAGTGTGAAATATTACCGCTTACAAGTTGATACCCATGAAGTACCTGCCTAGCAAGTTTTAACATCTCATGGTATGTACCATATGCTATTAAAACATATTCACCTGCTAAGTTGTGTGCATCTGCCTTTTGATGATATATCAGTAGCATGTTCTGGTCATAATTTGAAATGAAGAGGCTGCTATAAACACTGATCCTAGCTGGTAGGTTTTGTTGAGACAAATTGCTGGGAGGCTGTATATATTTTTTTATCTTTATGTTACTAAAGACATCTCAAGCAATGACACCATGAGGAAAAAAAAAGTACCTATTTTCACAGAGTCAATACATTCAGCTGCCTGGTAGATTTAATTTTTTATGAACCCATGCAACAAGTCGTGCCTGGAATAGACCCTTGATTAGCATGGCATCACTGGAGGCTTGAGGCATCTTTCTTTGCCTGCAATGTATCTTTTTTGGGTAAAAGTACTGTGAAAATCATCTTTACAGCTCTCATCAATCCTAAAGCACTCTGGAGAGACATTTTAATCCCCATGTACAGATGGTGCAAATATATCACACAGAACTGAAAGGACCTCCTGAAAACTACCCAGCATGTCAGCAGCAAAATCAGCATCTGTGGATTCCTCCTTGAAAATATCCTACTTATCCAGACATACTATTTCCCAAAATGTTGTCACTTTGAAATCATTGCCAAGCATTTCCTTTGCTTACTTTTCGCTCTGATCCTCATGGGCTAGGTACAAGATTGTCCTTTCAGGCTTAGGCAGCCAGGAGTGATACAAACGGACACATTCCTAAGCATTTCACTGATTTTGTGGCTGTCTGGATTTTGGTGTCTAGGAGACAGAGAAAAGCAACTACAGCGATTGTGCATGCACTATTCTATGCAGTGGTTAATGAATTAAGGTCAATTAGTTAGCTGGAGTTTACCTTCTCATTCCCTAGATAACTGTATAATTGCTTCAGAGTTGAAACTGCTCTTTTTTTTTTTTTTTGGCTTGTACTATGTGTGTGCATCTAGTCAGCTATATATCTGCAGTTCAACTTTGAAGACTAGAGAAAGAAACCATCACCACAAACTTGGGAGATGTGATTTTGATAGCCTCAGCCTAACTAACAAATTGCTGTCAAAGTAACATCCCAATGGTAGGCAAAGGTGGAAAGGAACCTCCCGGCTATGCTACTTGTAAATATATGTGGCTATTGTAGCCCAAAGGGATTCAAGACAGCTTAAACAATGGCATATGTTTTCTAGGCTACAATGCAGTTTGTCAGTATTTGGATATTAAAAAAAAAAAAAAGTCTAACTATCTGCAATCATTTTGCAGGCTTCTGTTCTCTCGGTTATGCCTTCATGGCAGAAGTAGCCTGCACTCTTGCTCTAGTGCTACTCCTCAGCCTTGCTTATACTGCACAAACAAATCTCTTAGTCAAATGATCCCTCAGATCAGGCTAAATGGCCAAGCTGAGTGCTGCTGTTTTGGTAAGGCTGGTAATACTTCCCCATTTTAATGTGGATGCATTAAATTAAGCAAATGCTACATCTCCAGCGCTTTCCCAGAATTTCCAGAACAAAGCACCTCCTGCCGCTGTCCACTGGGAAAGCAGCAGAGTGGTTCAGCATATCCATACAGGAAATGTCCCCAGAAATCCTACCAGTGCGCCTGCATGATAACAGTACTGGTGAGGACAGGTATGGTTGTCTAGTGCATTAAAGAAGATGCCAGTCACTGACAAGCTCACCAGTCAAGTCATAACTTCAGTGGCACATAATGACAAATAGTGCCAGTTAATTAAGAGGGAGAACTGAAAAAGCTGTTCTAATTCTATTTATGTCTTTAAAAAAAAAAGGCAAGGAAAGGGAATTTATGTACTGTCAGGCATGTGTGTGTGAAAAATGTGATAACTGCTTTGTTCTGCTTAAATAGTTTCAGCCAGATTCTCACTTGTAATTTAATGAGGCTGTGGTCATTCATTTTAAAGCACTTTCAGTAAATGAGGATCTGGTTTTAATACTGAACACAGTAAAAACTGCAAGAAAAACAAACAATATTCATGTAGCTGTTGCAGCATAGGGACAAGATTTTGAATAATAGAGGTCCAGATTTAGATTCTGATTATGATACCAAAGTTAAGTGGCCTGATTCTTAAATATCCTGACTACACAGCAAGTCTTCTGGTGTCAATGCCACATATGGTCTTAGTACATTGTATCTCAAAGAGATTCCTTACCAATTTTGCTTTCACATTTTCTTCAATAAATATACCTGCTGGGTCCTCTGCACTTGCTGACTGCTCTCCTATTTAAACATGCATCAAAGTTCTTGTGAGGCTCTTTCAGCCCTTGCCGAGGGATATCTGTATTTGTGCAAAAGTTGTGGTCTGCCTTTGCCACATATCAGATATCATAATGCTTCTAAGGGATGAGGGGAAGCTAGTACTTGAGTTTATCAACCAGGGACTCATATAACTTATAAAAGTTTTCCACCCACTAGGGAGAATGTTATGCTTATGTGACTCAGCTCATGCTCATTATCTTCTGTTCAGCTGGTGTCAGAATCTGACCCTTCTTCTTTTGGAAACACTGTGTTTCCAATTTTTACGTTTACATATTTTCACACCACTAGTGAGTGAATGTGAGATATTATTGGATAACAAAAACATTTCTTGTGGTATCTCAAATGAACCAGAAGTGTTCCACAGGAAAATGGCAAACATGCTAGCAGATGGAAATGATGCCACAACTTGGACTATGGCTCTGGATCAGCAGGAGGAGCATATTAAACAGTTCTCAAACTGTGGCAAGGAAATAAAAAAGGAAAATACTGTTCTAGCAAGACTGGAACTTACATACTTGGTGAATAGCATAGTGCAAATTAACCAAAGAATGTATTCATCTGAGTAAACGACAAACTAGAGACTAACAGGAATAGCAGTACTTCAAATATCAGTACTCAAAGTAGAGAGATTCCTGGAAAAGTTTACATGCTTTTCCATATTCCAATCACACATATCTTCAGTAACTGTGTTGTCTGAAGAGACATTCCAGGGAGACTGAAGATGACTAAGAGAAGTGACATGCTGTAGAAGACACCATGGAGAAGCAAAAAGAAGTGTGCACAAAAACATCTATTCTGCATAATCTAATTCCAAACAGATTTATTAAATCATTTGCTGATGTCACATAAGAAAGATCAGTGCAAAGTGCTTTGTTGACTTTGCTTGTGGAGGAATGACTTCAAATTCAAGAAAGGAAACAAAAACTTTTATCAGATATACTCTCACTAGAAGTCAGACTTGAAAGCCTTCAGAAAATCTGCTTTACAAATGATGGGGCAGTAATGAGGTGACTTAAACAAAGCTATTTACAATCACTCATGAGATTAAAATAACACTGCTGTGATGGCACAGAAAATGTTGTCTGATCTCATAAGAAGCACTGTTCATAAATCCTGAGTTGTCACTGATGACTCAATGAGTCATATTTACCAAACCGAACCCAGTAGAACAATGACTTGCTGATGACATAACACAATCTACTGCTGCTGATGTATAGAAATTGCTACAAGGCTCCATGGGAAATAAATTAAAGATCTTGCATGGCATTCTGGATCATCACAAAGTTATTAATTGTCAAAGGAAAACAGGAAAATGTCATACCCCTTCTGCTTCAGGAACTCTCGTCTCTGAAGACATAGGGCCCAGCACATAATGAATCCAGCTGGTCTTTGTTCCAGGACCAAATACATTATAGCATTTTACTTACTGGGTTCTTCTAAAGCACAAAGAGAAAATGAAGAGGGTTTGATTTACTGTGGTCCGTTATGATTCCTGGACTGTGCTGCCAAATATCTTTTCTGGTAATGAAATGACATAGGGCCCAGCACATAATGAATCCAGCTGGTCTTTGTTCCAGGACCAAATACATTATAGCATTTTACTTACTGGGTTCTTCTAAAGCACAAAGAGAAAATGAAGAGGGTTTGATTTACTGTGGTCCGTTATGATTCCTGGACCATGTGCTGCCAAATATCTTTTCTGATAATGAAATTATTGCCAGATAGTGGTCTTAGGTCTGTACCACACATGGATAGAGTTAACTGCTGGAGGATCTTGTGTTTGCATTGCAGTTGGGGTGATCTTGTTGGCACACTGTTGTATGCCCGTCACCAGGAGAAAAACTATTTCATTCCTGAGATTCAGCCCAAAGGCAAATGTACATAAAATACAACCTCTCCAGCACATTAAATTGCTAATTTATGCACCTACAGATTGCTTCATCATATCTGCAACCAATCCTAGAAAGCCACTCAGTCTTGATATAGAGGTGTTCATGATAGCAAATCCTTCCTGTCACTAAGAAACTTGTTTCAGATGTGAGTAACCCACCCCTGTCAAAATATTACATTACTCTTGCCTGAGTTGTTCTGTCTTTAGATTCTAGCTTTCATCTTCTGTTACAATTTTCTGTTATATTTTTATGGTTTTTTTCTGTTATACTTTTTCTCAACAGAATAAAACACTTTGTGAACCTTTTTAAAGAATCTTCTTAAAGAAACTTGACTTACTACTTGTTGCTGAAAAATTATTTAATACCAGTGTTATAGGAAATCTTTAAATGGTTACTGTAGTCTGGATTAAGATACCAGCTTTTTAAACAGAGAAAGAAGGAAAATTTCATGTGTCATAATGAAATAAACTGCATTTCCTACTGAATATGAGTACCATGGACTAGCTGAGTTATGGAGTGAGAATTTTACTTATGTACTAAAAGAAAGGAATTTTCTGGATAACAAATTTCCATGAAAACATCCAAAGAGAATGTTCTCATACACACACAGTTGAAATTCGGTATCATCCTGTTGTGAAGTGATACTTTATAGATTTTGAGATTTTAACACATTTGTCACAAATTATTTGACACAATCTTTGAGATCAGCAATAAGTCTCTTCGGAGCTGAGTGGTTGTGTCTAATGTTATATGTACTTTTAAAAGAGCTCTAAACTTATGTTCTTATATTACATCTTTGAACAACTATGATGGGAGTGTATGCCTTATTTCTAAGAGAAAAACAAAAGCAAGGGCCAATGTAAAAGATCAATTTCATCAAGTATAAAATTAATTTTTTGCAAATCTTAATATGGTCACATGCAAATGAGAAAGCTGCTGATAATGAACTTGGAACTTGAAGCTACTGAATCCTTCTCCTAAGAAGGCTGAAGGGACCTCAGGATGCTAAGTAGTTCAACCACCCTGCTCAGAGCAGAGGCAATTAGAGCAGCTTACTCAGAACCATGTCCAGAGAAATTTTGAATATCTCCAACAATGGAGACCCCACAGCCTATCTGGGCATCCTGTGCCAGTGCTCAGTCACTGTCAAAAAAAAAAAATGTTTTTCCTGATGTTCAGGAGGAACATCCTGTGTTTCAGTTTGTGCCTACTGCCTCTTGTCCTGTCACTGGCTACCACTGAAAA
Source organism: Fulmarus glacialis (assembly GCF_000690835.1). Taxonomy (NCBI): domain Eukaryota; kingdom Metazoa; phylum Chordata; class Aves; order Procellariiformes; family Procellariidae; genus Fulmarus; species Fulmarus glacialis. Next base: position 22,670 of record NW_009216019.1, on the reverse strand, counting down.
GAGTCCGGCTCTGTCTTCTGTACACCCTCCCTTCAGCTATTTATACACACTGATAAGGACCCCCCCTTAACCATCTCTTCTCCAGGCTGAACCGTGCCAGCTCTCTCAACCTTTCCTCATAGGAGATGTTCCAGTTCCTGAATCATCTTAGTGGCCCTTTGCTGGACTCCACATTGCATTGGGGAGCCCAGAACTGGACCCAGTGGTCTAGATGGGTCTCACCAGCACTGTGCAGACAGAAAGGATCACCCTCCTTGACCTGCTGGTGATAGTCCTCCTAATGCAACCCAGGACACTGTTGGCCAGGGCACATTGCTGGCTTGTGTTCAAGCCGATGTTCACCTTCAGGTCTTTTTCTGTGAAGCTGCAGTCCAGCTGGGCACACCCAGCATGTCCTGGTGCCTGGGGTTGTTCCTACCCATGGGCAGGACTTTGTGTTTCCAGTTCTTGAACTTCACAAGATCCCTGCCAATTCATTACACCCCATCTGGTGTATCAGCCACTTCTCCCAGTTTTGTATTATCTGCAGACTTGCTCGGAGTGCACTCTGTCCCTTTGTCCAGGTCATCAATTAGAAGTCAGAAGGTCAGAAGTTAACAGTACTGGCCTCAGTATCGATCTAAGAAGGTCAGAAGTTAACAGTACTGGCCTCGGTATCATCTAAGTGACTGGTCTCCAGCTGGACTTTGTGCTTCTGATCGGAACCCTTTGAGCCCAGCAGTTCTGCCAGTTTTCAGTCCTTCTCGCTGTCCACTTACCTAGTTTGTACTTCATCAGTTTGTCAGTGAGAAAGTTATGGGAGACAGTGAGTGTCGAAAACCTTAGCAAAGTCAAAGTAAAAAATATCCACTGCTCTCACCTCATCCACCAAGCCAGTCATCTCTGTATAGAAGGTTGTCAGGTTGGTGAAACGTGATTTCCCCTTTATAAGTCTGTGCCAATTACTCCCAATTGCTTTCTTGTCCTTCATGTGTTTAGAGATGGTTTCAAGGAGGTTTTGCTCCATGGACCTTACTGGGGTTTGAGTAAGGCTTGTGGTTCCCCAGATCCTCTTTATTTCCCTACTTGAAAATACAGGTGACATTTGCTTTCTACCAGTCCTTAGGAATCTTCCATGATTGCCATGACCTTTCAAAGATAATCAAGAGTGGCCTCACAGTGTCATCGGCTAGCTCCCTCAGCACTCATGGTTGCATATCATGAGGTCCCATGAACGTGTGTATGTCCAGTTTAAGTGTTCCCTAATATGATTCTCCTCCACTGAGGATAAGTCCCCATTGTTCCAGACTTTTCCTCTGGTCTCAGGGGTCGGGGATTCCTGAAGGCCTGTCTTACCAGTAAAGACAGAAGCCAAGAAGACATTTATTATCTTGGATTTTTCCAGATTCCTTGTCAGAAGTTCCACTGCCCCATTCAAATTTCTCTGGTCTTCCCTTTGTGGCTGATGTACTTGTAGAAGCTCTTCTTGCTGTCCTTTACATCCCTCGCCGTACTCAATTCCAGGTGGACTTTGGCTTTTCTAGCTCTCTCCCTGCACACTTGAGCAGTATCTCCATATTCCTTCCTGACCCTGCTTCCCCGTCTTCCTTTTTGTGTTTGAGTTTTATCGGGAACATCTTGCTCAGCCATGCAGGCTACCTGCTGCCTTTGCTTAACTTCCAGTACATGGGGATGGAAGCTTCTTGAGCTTGAAGAAGGTAATCCTTGAATATCAACCAGCTCTCCAGGACGCCTCTTCTCCAGAACTAATTCCCATAAGGTACTTCCAAACAGGTACCTGAACAGGTCAAAGTCTTCTCTCCTGAAGTTCAGGTCTGTGACCCTGTTTTTTGTCCTGTTCCCTCCTCTCAGCATCCTGAACTCCACCATCTCATGTTCACTGCAGCCAAGGCTGCCCCCAGCCTTCACATTCCCAAGAGTTCTTCCTTGTTTGCAAGTATGTCCAGCAGAGCACGTACCCACGTTTGTTCCTTGGTCACCTGTGTCAGGAAGCTGTCACCAATGCACTCCAGAAACTTCCTGGATTGCTTGTGCCCTGCCGTGTTCATATCACCCCACACCCTTTTCTTGCCAAACAGTCTGCCACTTCCTCACTTCATTGTTGATCATCATCTCCTTCCCGTGCCCCTCCTCGTTTAAAGATCTCACCAAGGTGGCTACCCTGTTGCTTCACTTAGTCAGGTGGATCCCATGTCTTCCGAGCAGTCTTTGGTCCTCAAGGAAGGTCCCATGGTTGTAAAATCTGAATCCTTCTTGTTAAAACCAGCAGTGAAATCAGTTGTTTACTTGCAGGATCCATCCAGTCCTCCTCAAGTCCTCCACCATCATCTGCAGGATTGAGAAGATACCACCTGGGCCCACCGTAACTTTGACCATCACCTCTGGAGCCATGCAGTCGCACTTGATATGCTCCAGGTTACCCCCGATTACATCATTGTGGAAAAGCAGCAGGGGACAGCAGTCCCAGGGCTGGACAAACATTGGCAGCCTCTCCAAAACATCCCTGATCCAAGCTCCCGGCATGCAGCAAACCTCCCTAGGCAGCAGGTCATCTGGGCAGACAGGGGCCTCTGTCCTGCAGCAGGGAGTCTCCCACCACTGCCTCTCAGTGCTGCCGCAGGGCTCAGGTGCCACAGGCTCAGAGTCTTCACGGACACAGGTCCTCTGCTACCAGGGCACTGACCCCTTTCTGGAGGCTGCATGCTCTAATTGCACTGATGTGTTGTGTTGCATTATAAACTTCAGTAAAACCTTACAAACGCAATAAAAGATGTAATAATCAAGAATTGTATATGAGGTAACTATAAAAATGTATTTAAAAAATTGAGTGAAAAATTGAGCCAGAGGCTTCCCATTAATATTGCTTCTCATAATTTATGGTGGTTTATGATCTTGGGATGATGAATCCTTGCTACAGGGCATTACCTCAACAACACAGTCCAACTATTGCTGATGGTGAATGAAACCCCAGAAACTACCACTAAGTATGTGGTACGTAACCTCATTGAAAGACACATCCAAATGAACTAACCAAACTATGTACTGTACTCTTTAGTTTGAGAACATTTTGTTTTCTTTGTAAGTGTAACACATCAGGTACTGAAGACATTTTGGATGTTTTCAACTGCCCCATTTTCCTTGCCTGAAATGTGGTCTCTTTAGCAACATGATACTATGAAAATCTCCTGTTTCAGAAGAACTGTCCACATACTGAATTTAAAGGGCCAAAACACAATATTTTATTGTTAGATTATATTTATCATGGCCCATAGAAAACAGAGTGGAAGAAACCTCATGGAATCACCAAATCCTTCTCTGCAAGAAGGCTGGCTATATCCAAACCATTCTTGGCAGATGATTATCTAATGCTGGTCTTCAAAATATCCAGTGTCAGAGAGTCCACAATGTCCTTGGACAGCCTGTTCCAGTTCTCGCTCTGTTCATTGAGAGGGTTTTGTCACTTGGGTCTGAGTTACAGCATCTACAATCTCAGCCTGCTAAAGAGAGAGAACAGTTTGTTCTATTTATTACCTTTTATATATTTAGACTGTTACCATCCCCTCCAGCCACCCCTTCTCTAGTCTAAACACTCCGAATTCCTTTGGCATATTTTTTTTCCATAGATCACACTTTCTAGACCTCTGATCATTCTTCTTCTTTGTACTTTTTCCAAATAGTCTATACATCCCTTGAATAAAGACCTTGAAAACATAACATTGTGCTCCTGCTGTGGTCTTATCATATTGAGTAGACATACCTTATAGATTTATACATCTCAGAATGATATTTGCCTCTTTCCCCAGCCTCATGACATTGTTGTTTTGTGTAGAGTTTGTGATATATTATAACCCTCTGAGCTTTTCCTGAAGAATTACCCAACCTGTTGATCAGATTATTTACGCAGACTAATCTGTATGTTTGAGTATGTTTATTGACCTACGTCCTATTTTCTGGACTATGTTTCCAGTTTGTGAGGATTCTACTACTGCCTTCTAGTGTGCTTGAGGGTCATCCCAACTTGGCGTTATCCATAAAAAGAATAATACCTCTCTCTATCCAAACCCCTACACTGGCTCTAAGACAAATAGAAACCCTACTTACCATTACGCTTTAGTCTTGCACTGATCTTACTATGGTTTACCAAGACCATATTTCTTAAAATTGCTTATGAGAATGTTATGTGAGAAAGTGTCAAAATTCTGACTAAAGTCAAGAGATATCTGGCATGTATTGACTCTCTTCTGTCCACAAGGCCTCCTACTCCGTCATAAGTAGAAGTGAAGCTAGTTTGGAGAGGTTTATTCTCAACAAATCCATGTTGGCTCTTACTTACCTCCCTGTTATCTTCCAAGTGCTTACAAATAGTTTAGCTGATTATTGTTCCAGTACTTTTCCAGGAACTGAAGTTAAAATGATTCCTCTGCAAGTCCCTAACTCTTTCTTTTTCCCATCTCTAAAGATAGACTCTGCATTTGCCATTTTCCAGGCTCTCAGAACTTCACCATTCCCTTGTGTGTTCTCAAAGAAAATCACTAGTAGCTTGGAAATTATTTCAGTCAGTTTTGTAAGTGTCCTCAGGTGATTTACAGCAGGGCCAGCTGATTTGACAACATCCTAGTTGGATGAGCATTCGTCAAAATTTTTTTCCTGTTCTATCTTCAACTCCTCTGTTTTTATTACTGATATTAATTGTGATAAAACTTCTGTGATAAACAATTAATCTTTGCATGACAAAGCAGTGCCGTTGTGGACTCACGTTTTCTTACTGCCACCATTCGTAAGATTTTTGCAGTGTTTATCTCCCTTGCAAACATTTCAGAAGAGATAAAAAACCTTAATCCTTTTAAAAATAAATAGATCAAGACATAATTCTGATGTCATTTACACCAGAATAGATCAAGAGTCATGCTCTCCAGGTCATTGTTGTTAAGGTGAGGTAAAACAGAAACAGCTGCCAGAGAAAGGAAACTAATTTGAATAACAATTTCTAGAGCTCTGAATGTGTGGATTTAGTGCAATTAGGTTTCATTACTGACCAAAATATTATTACTACTGCATGCAGTTTCTGTCAATTAGCAGGTTTTCCAGTGATTATTGTAGCAAGCCTGCAAAAAGTGTTAAATAAAAGGAAAAGATAATGAGCAAGCTTACAATGTGATTTCATGGACTTCATGAAGAAGTGCATACTATTTTTATATTTAAAAAAAAAAGTTAGTTAAAAATAAAATTTCCAAAAGACAGAGGAATAATACAAGTTAAGCCAACTTCTTCAGGATCCATAAATCCTTGCATAAATCCTTCTGATGGGAAAATCTTTAAATCTTCAGCTTTTAGGAAAAGAAAGAATGTTGATTCTGGCACCGAGTGTTAACCATCCATCTATCTTTTTTCATGAGTTACCAAAGGTTAAGTCAGTTAGGCACACATGTTAAAATTCCTCCTTGTGGAAATGTATAAAAATCTGTCAGGTTTGTTTAGAGACTTTTAGCTTCACCAGACTATTATTTAGCTATCAGAGAAACCTGCCTTGATTAGTCCTTTGATCTAGTCATTTCAATTTACAGATGCAGCACTCACTTCCTAGCCAGATGAAAAAATGAAGGCATCTTTTGCAAATCTTGTCCTATTACAGCACTGAAGGGACTCGATTCAGCTAAAGCTTACCTGTGTGAGAATAGCCCCGGCTGTTAGATCGTATCAGGCATTAGTCAGCCTTGGAGACACACTCGGGGTTTTCTGACCTGCCCCAGCTGGAAGTGACCGCATCAAATGATGGGGTGGCAGGACACCCACGCTGGGCAGTAGCAACGGGGAGTTACAGCCACCATTCTCCTTCCATTCATTGTGCAGGACAAGCCGGTTCCTCGCTCACTCGGCTGTTTATTCCTTTGTGTCGGACAGTCACTGGAGGTGCCCCTGCTCTGCAATCCTGAGTATAGCCTAGAGGTACTCCTCCGGGAAGTAGGAGCTCTGAGGCTGAGTCCCTTGAGAATCAGAGACAAATTAGGTCTGTGACCTAGGACTGAGAGGCTGTTTGCTGAAGTTAACATTCATGTCTTCAGAAGAGGATGCCCAGTTCCAGGGAGGAGTGTGTCCAGCTACCACCTTTGCCTAGTATTTCCAGTCGACTACCTTTAAGCACCTGCTTTCCCAGGGAGAGAAATACAGACCTGCTCTTCAGTTTGAACCTCATGAATAGCCAGCTTTGTGGGTCTTGACTGGAGAGATGATCTCCAGTCACCTGCTGTCTTGGACAGTTCAGACCAGTGCCTTGAATTGCCAGTAAAAATAGGACCAGCTAGGATTTCTGCCAGTAAAACTATTTCTTTTGTCAGATCATGTTCAGGAACTCTGAATTTCCAAGATTCACATTTCACAAGCAATTCTGCCATATGGAAGGGCTGGGAATTCTTGGGCTTCCAGCATCTATCTTCTGGTCTTAGGGCCAGGGCCCTCAAGGCTTCCAGGTGCCTTTGTCCATGAAGAGGAACTGGCTATGGGAAAGAAAAAGTTATTTCCAGGGAAATATTTTTAAAATTAAGTTTTCTTTCTGCTTTATAGAAAAGAGCTTTAAAAACAGTAAAAGGGTTTCCCGAGAGAAGGAAATTCTCTTGGAGTTTTGATCGACACTAGCTGGAAGTAAACTGAGAAAGCAGCTAGGGGATGAAGGGTATGGGAGGACTGTCAGATTGTCTGGCACCTTCCACATTCTGGTAGAGATTTATAGTGTTGCAAATGTAAACCATATATGTGAAATTTTCTGTGACAGGTGTCTTTCTTTGGCTGAATAGTTTTAGAAAATATCAGACAAAATAGTTCAACTGTTGCTGAAAAACAGATAGAGAAAAATACTGATCTACATCAATAAAACAAAAATCAAGGGAAAAACCTCTACCCACCAGTCTTTCCACAAGAACTTCAAATTTGCCAGGAAGTTTAGTCTTTCCACCAAAAAGAACCCTAGGAGAGAGAATGAAGAAAACCACTGGATGTTTGTTCATGTTGGTTATACGTCGCCAATCTTTGCACCCATCCATCCTGTGTACTGAATGAGTCAAGATAGTTAAGGGTGGAAGGGAATGAAAATAAAATAACAATTTGGAGCAGAGAAACAAAGACTCTAGCACTGGGCAGGACCAGCCAAATTTAAGATGTTCCTTAGGAATTGAATGTCTTTGTATAGCTTTAATATTTTGTGTGCAGTATGGTGCGTAATATGTGTATGTATCTTGTATCATTAATATATCACAACTGTAGGAATCACATCACTATCTGTAAGCAATGAAACAATCTATTCCCAACACTACTCACTGGACATCAGAAAAGTCTGCAAAGAACCCAGGTGTTTTCTAGCCCTGGATAGGACCACACTGGGGTCTGTGCTCCCTTACTGCAACAGGCTGTGTTTTGAGAGGGTTTATTACAGCCAGATAGCTGCACACAGCTAGGTCAGGTCCAGCCCTGCTTCAGGCCAAAAGCAGCTTCTGGAACACAGAGCAAGAAGGGGGAAACACAGGCATGGCTGGGTTGTTGTTTATCAAGTTAGCAGGGTCTGGCATGACTGAGAAGCTCAGTCCTGCAGAGCTGCCTAGGTCTGTGCACCTAGCTCCCCAGCATTTTTGAGCATGGCAGTGCGTTAAATGGGGTAGTGGTTCCACACCATTAAGTGTTTTGCCCATGTTAAGTTTCCTTGCAACTTATTCAGGAGCCCAACACAGTCAGCCAGGAGCTCCAAGGCTCAGTTCTGGTCTGTCAGAATTTATTTGCTTGGGATATGGATGCAGGAAGCTCAGCGCAGAAGTTTCTGCCAGATTCAGCCTTAATCTGGCCTGGCCAGCATGTTCCACTACCATTATCCAGGATAACTCAATCTCATAACATACTGGATAACAGAGAACTGACTATAGAGACATGAAATTAATTTCTTGCTCCATGCTGCTACTTGAAGGAGAGAAGTAGAGCAAGCAGTAGTTTAATTTATGATCTTATGATCCAGCACTGGAAAGTACTTCTTGTGTCATTGATTCAAGTCCCCTGCTACTTCAGAAACCACTTCATCTAATCCTGTTCATAAATTTATCTTAAAATTGGTTAGATTTCTAGTTCATACTACAGCCCCAGGAAAGTAATTACAGAATAGCATTGCTTTGATTATTTGAATTATTATGGTTTCCAGACCAAGTTCCTGGCTGGTTTATGCATGATAGTTCTTGTGCCAACATTGTTCTTTAACTCTCTTCCCTTTCCACGTTAGTTAATCTCTTGATGTATTCATAGTCAGTAATTAAAAGGACAAAACAAACAACTCTTTTATCTACAGTTGTATTTCTCCAAAGATATATTACACAGATCCCAATTCAAAGACAAGCCAAGATAAGCTGATACTTTGGCATCAGGTTAAGAAAATATTCTCATTGTCAAGCTGGGACAAATAAGTGAAATATGTGGGCTGGCAAATACCTGTTAGCTCCCTACCCATGCATATTATCCATCCTACTCATCCTTGCCCTGATCCAAAGAGCAATATTTCAGCGCTCCTGAACATTGGAAAGTGCTGCCAGAGGAGAGGATCCTGTAGAAGGCCCTGGAGCTCTTTTCTTCATGGGAGGCAGAGGTGCATTCAGGGCAGAGCCAGGGTCCATTAGCACATCAAAATGGGGCATGTGTGGTATTCTAGCCCTATATAAAATGAATATACCTGTAAGAACAAGTAAAATCTTATCAACTGGAGGCTATGACACTGTCCTGTCTTTTATTTTTTCCTTCTTTTTTCTTTTTGTGTGTGTGTGAAGCAGAGACTGTAGATGTCTGGATGATACCTGAATCATGATCATATCATCCAGATGTCTGGATGATATCTAGATGATATCTGTAGATACCTGGACTAAACAGGCTGAACTGAGCCAACTGGGAAATTCACCACTGGATTGTTTCAATTTATTTCAGTGGGGTTTAGATTAGGCCCCAAAATCACCTGGCATGCCAGAGTGATGCATGTTCTTGGCTCATTGGATAGAGGAAGTGCTTTTTTTTAGAAGTATTGGCCAGCTGTCTTTAAGGGAGAAATCCTTCCACTTACTCCCCCAAAACCATGGTGCTCATATTCTTGAAATATTTTCTTTAACAGTTAGAATGTCTCATGGAATCTGCAGTGACTCAAGCAGCTTTTGCGGGGGGGTTATGTTTTCCTCAAAGCTTGACCCAACACATCAGCCAGTAGAGAAGTCATTACTTTTAAGTTGATGGCATGTGGGTTAGAAGGACACATTATGTAGATTTTCTTTACCATTGGGGGTTAAAACAAACAAGCCAAGTAAACCTTCAAGCAGGGCAAGGAACCCTGGGATAGAAGCCACATGCTGGTCAAGCAATTCTATCCTTTTGAAAAGTCTTTGCAAGTTTGCAAGCTTTGCAAGAGTTTAAATCAAAGCCAGGGAAAAAAGAAGGCTCTACCTCAAAACTGCTACAGTGTGATCCTTTAGCCCTCTGATTCATGCTAAAATAGAGATTCTGAGAGTGCCCAATTTGGTTCAAAGACCAAAGTGCAAATCTTGGAGTTTTCTCAATGAGTGTCCAACCATTTCTTGCAGGAGTGAAATATAACTTGACTCCTTTATGCAAGGATGCTATTTACATTAACTAATTGCCTGTGTTGGAAAAAATGTGTTGATACAGGGATTTTGTTTTCTTTTGTTCTTACAACAAAGTTTGGTTCTGTAAGGACTTTTTGTAATCTTGACGTACATGCAAGCAGAATGTATGGGCTGCTCACAGCGAGATCTGTAAGTGGTCTCAAGTTCCTACTTTTGTTTAAACTGCCATCAGCAGAAGTACATTGTCTTCTGCTTTACAAGCTAAATTTTATTTATTGCTTTTAGAAATATGGCCTTACTATATAAAAATATATTAACTATCTTAGCTCATATTGTGTACAGAAGCTTGAATAGTCTTCGCCACTGACACAGAATGTCAGAAATTAGAAACAGATAGTAATTACTAGGAACAAAGATGAGGTTTCAGAGGAGAATGGATGCAGTGCATTCCAGAGCACATAGAGTATTTTTTTCCATGAAGATTAATGGCTATTATAAAGATACTATGTTCAGAGAACTCGCATATCACTGACTTACCTAGAAAGTGAAGCAATCCATTTTTACAGGCTGACATAATTTAGAAGTTTGTGAAGGGGTCAGCGTGACTGATAGGAACCTCAGATTATACTAGATACTTTCTTCCACATTTTGTTTTGCAATATTGTGGCTCTTGCCTTTATCTATTTCCCTGTTTTTCTCTGCCTCCATTAATCATTCAGATATATGTACTTTTTGCCTATTGTGCTTGACACAAATGAAAATATATTATCTTATCACATTATCAAAACCCATAAATTCCATGCTTGCAAATTAGACCTCTGTTAATTTTAAGGAAGAATTGCCAGCTGTGTGGTTTCAACCATTTGGCAGATGATCAGCATTTAAATCTTGTGTTTGACATACTGTTCTAAAAATACAATATCTTTAAAAATACACAATATTGATTTACCTTATTTATCTGTATAGTCTTCAAAGATGTAAAATTACAGTATATAGGAAAAAGACTATCATTCTACAGATGGTGGCAACATAGTTTAATAACTAATTTTCAGAAAACCTGCTTTCTGTTGAATTGTTATTGCTTTATTCATCCCATAATATTAAAAAAGATAATTTGCCAGTAAAATGTTCTATGAAGAAATTTGATTTTATGACAGGACCTCATAGCAAGTGGGTGTGCTAAGAACTGAGATATTAAATTAAATTATTTGAAGCAAGCAATTTTCAGCTTCAGATTTTGAAATATTTCAAACCTTTCATAATTAGGTAAAGGATGTTCTCTAGTGTCTAAATTTAATATAACAAATTTCATAGAGGATTATTGTTCTGAAGTGCTCTGAGTTAGAAGTCTGCACATGGAAGTGGAAAGAATAACACAAAATTTTAACCACATCTCTGCTGTATTCTGATTCAATGACCTAATAATATTGGCTTAAAAGGTCTTTCAAATGGTCTACACTGAGGCACTTAAGTGTATTTCACTGATTTGTGTGGCAGATCTCCAGGGCTCAATTATCTAAGAAGAAGTATCACTGCAAACCATTTGTTTCATTTCTGTGGGAGTACATGGTAAAAAGAGGAAGGCTAAATGAACAAACAGTTCCTTCCCCAGAGACAAATATATTGCCATCACTCCTGGCATCGAACAAGCTGACAGCCACACTGGTAAACATCTGAAAAACCATGCCAACTTCTGCTCCATCAGTAACACAGGAAAATGCTTTCTAAATGGAAAGAGACACCAATGCCAACAGGAAACCATCTATTCTGTTCATATTTGTGAGAAGACACAAGCTGCTCCAGAGCCAAAAAAGAAATCCATGACAAAAACGCTGAACCAGTCTATTGATAAATACGTTTCTCAAAAATCTCCCTTTGGATTGAAAATCAGCTCGCATAGGCCACTCTTGATTCTCACCTTTTTTTGGACAGTTTGTAAAACCAGGGCAGTATGCGATTAGATTTGTTTTGACACCCCAGCCCTCAGGAGCCTCAAGACCAACAGGTCGTTAAAGCTGGGTTTGCTGGCGGGGAGCCAGGGGGCTGAGCACCGCTGCCAGTAGTGCTTGGGCGGCGCAGATCCCATCCCTTGCACCCCAGCAGAGGCTTTCGTGCAAATGAGCGCTGTGCAGCTCTGCCCTGTTGATCTGCTGGCCATTGCCTCCCCCCAGCACCCTGCCGCCAAAACCCCCTCTGTAATCCTGTGAAGGGGAGGTGGGACAGTTTCTCTCGGCAGAAGGATTAGACATCAGTAAATGTTGAGATTAGAGAAGTTAAATGGCAATGCTTTAAGGCACACCTACCAAAAACAATCCTGTTGATAAGATGTTTTGCCAGGGAAGGTGATTAGTTTACCTGTACTTCTTTCAAACACTTTAAAGTCATAGTATCTTTAAAACAACTTGTTCATGAACACTACCAATAGTCGTTCAGAGAAAAAAAAAGGTGAAAAAAGAAATGCCCTTCAAGGAGAAGTGTGTTCGTGTACATACTAGCCCTGTGTGTATGTAAAATACAAGATGTGTTTGTGCACACATAACTATAGTTACATTATTTAGAGAAAAAGTTGCTGCAGCGAGAAAGCAATACTGGTTCTCGTCTACACCTCCTTGCCTGTTAAGTTATAAAATATCTCCAGAATTTTCATTTTTTTTATTTAAATCCATAATCATTCACCAAAATACCATTTTGATCTCCTAATTAAAGGAACTGGGATGTGTTTGTGTTTTTCAGCTATCATTGTCTGCTGTATAGATTTTGGAGGCCCAGTAGCTTATGTCCAAATCTGCTACGCAGGGGTGAAAAATGTACTTTAAGACCTGGCATTCATTACAAGTATGTAACATATACATGTATAGTATAGTTACTGGATTAGTCACAAAGCTAAACATGTATATAAATCTTTTCAGTCATGGATTGCGTATTTATAAATGCCAAAGATTACATTATGCTTCCCCATCTTATTGCTTAGTCCCTGTTGCATTTTTCATTCATATCCACCATATGTTCAATAACAATCCCTTATAAAATGATGGGGTTTTTTTCATTTAAATTATATTAGGTATTCTCTTCAGAAGGTGCCATCTTGTGGTGCCTTTTTCAAGCAGAAGGGAGCATCTACAGAACCCTCTCACATTTTAGAGTTCAGCAAAAACATTTTCAAAAATTCAGAATTCACAGTCACTTCTGCTCAGTTCATTCACGTGCTTTGCACACACAGGTGCTTCCAGACATTTCTCAGCCAGAGGGTGAGAAAAATGTTTTTAAAAAATAAAATAAAGATTTTTCTCTGTGTATCTTTGTAGATTTCAGAAGTCTGCAAGACTTTGGTTCCCTTACTTGTATTGTTTTCTTAGTTTACTGAAAGGTCAATTAGCTTGGCAGAGGATGTTTCTACTACTGAGCATTCACATGAAAAAAGAATAAGGGCTTCTTGGCCTCTGTAAAAACTTCTCGCATCATTTAACCATGATCCAAAAAATTCCTTCCTGGAGGACTTTCTCCAAAAAGCACATATATTCCCATTGCTTTCAAAAATTTATTAATACAATGTGTAATAGAGAAGATAATAAATACTCTTGTTCCACCTTCAATATTGAAATGGAAGAACAGGGTTCTTTGTTCACATTGAAAAGTTCCTACCCAAATGTGCCTGAGAGTGGAGCATCCACAATTATCATGTATTTTATTTGAGCTGAAAAAATATTGCTGCAACCAAATACTTCCCAGAGTTTGGGCATTTAGGAATTCAAAGCTGGATTTCAATCTTCCACTTAGGCTCTTCCAAAACCCCAAGTCTGAGTCCCTTCAAACTTCAAGGGGATTCCACTTTTGAGCCAAGTTTCATGTTCAAATTTGTGCACTCAAGGGTAAAAGCCAAGACTGGATGTAAATGCTGTGTGCTGTTTAAACACCCTGAGAGGGCACTACTGTACCCAGCAAAACATCTTACGGCATTAGGGGGGTGCTCTGTGGGAGAGGTTTGCTGTCATCCCCATGCCTCCATTTTCACATCCCTGCCTACCCTTCAGACTGCTGGTTGTCCTCTGCTCCTGGGATTCATGCCTTCTCCTGCTCCTTGTCATAACTCTGTGAGAAACAGCAGGCAGATAAAAAAGGGAAGCAGAGGAAGCCAACACTTCTGTAATTAAAAGCCAAAAGAAAAAGAAGAAAAGACATCAAGCTGTTTGCGTATGGTTTTTGACCTGAGTATGTTGCTGGTGGTGTTGAGACTATCCCAGTCTCACTCCAGCAGTGATTTTATTTTGGTATACCCCAAGGACTCCACAGCTGTATGATGAAACTGATAGACAAGCAGTACACTTTAAAGTGTAAATAGGCCTGGCAGACGTTGTAGACTTGGACTGTTTTGTTTGGGGATGTGCAGGAGCCAGACTGACGTAAGAGCTCAGCGTGGGCTCCCAGCCCATTTGGCATGGAAGGTGCTGCTTCAGTGGAGAGGCTGGGACATGCTTTGATGGAGAAATGGTCTGAGGGGCACCTGCAATACCCTGCTCTGATACGTGATGCGATAACATTTGCAACTCTCATTTGCAACAGGGAAGAATTACCTGAGTGAAGGAAAAAGATCTTAGGTAATGCAGATGCTGTGTGTTTGTGCCTTGGAAAAGAGGAGGCAGTTTGCTCTGGGCTACCAGAATGATTCTGTTGGGACATTTCAATAGTTTGGGCTTCAGAGCATTGGAGTAATCCAGTCCATGTAATGTGATTTACACAATTGGATTGCCAACACGAACAGGCACAAGCTAACCTGAAAAGGAAGAGATGGAAGATATCACATGTAATTAAAACATGTTTGCAAATGCATTTACAGCTTTTCCTTTTACACTGGCAGATTATGATACTATCAACTCTCCTACTGAGTTGGTCAAGACACTTTTGTAATACATTAACAATTTTACTGAAATGCCAATCAGTAAAACACAATTGCTATCTAAACCCTTCATGACTTTGGATTAAGATGAGGGTGAACTGATATTTTTCATCCCCTGATCTTCCAAATTTTCTGTAACAATGGGTGCTTTGCCAGCACCTACCATTACTAGATGAGACTTTCTGGAGGATTTCAGTTTTTGCTGAACTTGTAGGTGGGAAAGTTCCTGACACCTGCCTCTCAGTCAGCTGGCTACGTTATCTCAAAGATCCTGCCCAGCAGTGAGAACAAATACAATGTTGGTGACAATATGGTTTGTCGATCTTGTATAACCATGGTATGCATATGGCAGCTGTCAGCAGTAGGCAACATTCCCCTCAGGAGGAAGGCAGGATTAAAATACAAGGTTCTGGGAGCCTGCAACAGCTCCTGAGGAGGGCTGGAGATGGCAGCAGCAGCAGGACACAGGCTGCTGAGGTACGTGACCTCTGACAACTGCTGATAGTCTGTACCTGGTCGTATGTCTGGAAGCCCTAAAGTCAGAAAGAACTTTGAAGGAAAAAGTCTGGCAAGCTGGAGGCACAAAATCTTAGTTTCAGTCCGCAGGAAAAGAAGAGGTGATCACTTTAGCTGATTTAAAAACTCCAGTGCAATTCAGTACTATAAGTATGGAGGCCTCACATCAGAAACAGATTCAAAATCTAAGTTAATTAAAGTGTATTAGAGCATAATTTTGGACATATTTCACCAGGGGAAAAAAAAAAAAAAAAAAAAAAAGGGAAATGAATTGTCTAGATGATAGGAAAAGTTTTGCAAGGAAAGATGAAAAAATATTAGTGATAACAGACAGCTGTCCAGGGTTTTGTCTGGAATATTCCTATTAAATACATGCATGGTAGATTTGGCAGGAGGGTGTTCTATGCAGTCTAAGTGACAGCTTATGTGGATGTGGCAAAGCAGTATAAGGCAACTGAGGACCAGTCCTGTCTGCATCTTGGAAAACAGAAGCTAAATTTATTATAGAGTCTCAACTCATTTACACTAATGAGTTAAATAGAAGCAGTGAAAAGGAGGGTTCAGGCTGTGTCCACTCCAGGGTATCACATCCTGGCTCCTCTTCTGCAGAGAGAAGTAGTCCCAGAAGTGAGTCAAAACTCATCATGGACAGCATGGCAGAGTCCTGAGACCTCAGCTCAGCAAAGCCCTTCAGCTCATGCTTACCTTTATGCATGTGAGCATCACTTCCAAGGAGCAACACTCAGGTGTTAGAAATAAAGCCTATACTTAAACATTTTGTTGGATCAGTTCCTAACTTCTTATTGCAAAAACAGTCTAATAAAAAGAAGTCCTTCAGTCCTGAAGGGTCCAAGCAGCAGGAAGGGGGTCTGTTAATTTAGTGCTGGCCTTGCTTCCCAACTCAAAGGCAGTAGGCAGGCTTAGCAAGGCGCAGCCTCAGTGATTATTTTATTTACAGTCTGACCCATGGGATTAAGGGGCCAGCTTTAACAAGCTGGTAGTCTTTCCTAAGCAGTTTGCATCAGAACTTCAGCACATCCCTGGTGGCCAAATTAAAAGAACCGCAGTCATGAAGTTAGACCTTTCATTAATTTGTTGAAAGAAGCAGTAAAGCCAAACATACTAAGCAAGCCAGTCTCCGAAGTTATGTGAATGGAGGTTCATGCTTAACAGAAACTTATTCTCTCTGCCCTTGGATCACATGCATCAATAATTTTAGAGGCTCTTTCTGGGGATTTAAAATAATCAATTTTTATTCTGAAGCTGCAGGCATGTCCTATATTAGTAGCCCTCAGTTTCATTACGAATCTCCATTTAAATCTAACAATGGATTCTAGAAAAAAGTCCATTCCACTTGCAAAAATAGCTGCTAGGTTTAAATACTTCAGAGATTATGGGTCTTTACAGTAGACTTTTCTGGATTCAGACAGGGCAGACTATTAAGGGTAGTCCAGACTATGATCAGACACTCTATCTTTTTGTGTCTAATGTAAGATGTATACTCCCAAGAATGCTTCCCATCTGGGAAGCCTGGGTTCAGGTATGTGCCCTAACCACATCCTACTTCTGTGATAGACTAAGGTGCTGGTCTATAAGAGGTTCTTTCTCCCTCTTTCTTCTCCACACCTCAGTTTCTGTGCTAAGAAAATTAAAGTGAATGGCTCAGAGAAGATTATGACCTGTTCATAACAAGGACCTGAGGAAAAAAGGATTCAGAAGTGCACAAGAGCGTGCATCAAAAAACAAACCTAGAATTTAAACCAAACACTGCTTGTGAGACCTGGCTTGTCTGCAGTCACCAATTCCCTCAGAAACACGAAACAGTGGTATGTTTTTTTCAGGACTCCAGACCACATTTATTGGCGTGTTTATTTATTTGGCTTTGACATTATAATCTTGTTCAGTCAAGGTTTTAGCCTTTCATTTCCATTTTCCAATGCTAAGTCTAAATGAACATATTTCCTGTGAGCAACTACATGAAGACATATTTTAAGTTCATGATCCAAACCAGTATCAGTTTATATTACCTATTTGGTTTGGTGATATTCTATTTCACTTCATATTGCGTCCTTTCATAATTTCCAAAATTATTAGTAAATCCTTGTATGGCCTCTATGTCACATCCACTGCCTTTGAGTGACATAGTTCATTCCCTTGTGTTGCATTAAAAAGTTATACAATAGGTAGTTATACTACTACTACTAATTTTGCTTGCAAAAAGAATACTTACTACATAGCTTGCAGGAAGACAAACAGGTACATTTTAAGCTTGTGTTCAACTTCAGTTTGCAAGTAAAGTGGGAAGACTGGGAGCATGAGAGGACCCAGTTAGATTTAGTGTACCTTATACAAAAGACACTTCAGTTTTTGATTGTTTATGTTGATTTGTGACAGGCAGAGTGAGGAGTCACACTCACATGTACACACAGAAATATACAGAGGAGAACAGTTGTTAACGTGTTGTTCCCTTGAGTTGGCTCATCCATTTACTTCAGCTGTGCAAGTGTTCCCTCGAGGAAATAGCTGGGCATACTCACAGACACAAATACGATATTGTAATAGCAGCAAGAACCTTAGCTAAAATAATCTTTGACATTCAGAGTTAACACCATCATCACTAGACAAGCCAAGGCATTTCAGGGACCTACTGAGAGATGGCATTATTATTTTTCCTACTGGACTTTGCTTTCATTACTCTGCTTACAGATGAAAGCAGCAACAGTGCCTGAAGTTGTAACTATGATACACTCAAGATGCTGTTTGGAAACCTGCAGTCTAACCAGACAGCTTTTATTCCAAAGTTTTGTTAAAGTAATGATATAACTTCCCTTTCATTAACTTCATAGTTTACCATATATCCTACATTACTGGGAGTCCTAAAATATTTCATGATAATATTCATTAAAGAACTGCATTATAGCTCTTCTAGAACTAATTGTTTTGTGAGGTGTTTGTTTATTTTAATGTGTTTCTTGTTGGTAGCTGCAGATCTTTCAGCATTTCTGCTTACTTTTTAGTCTATATTTTTCTAGGCATAGATATTATCTTGAAGTGTAAATTAGTTTCTTTCTGCCACAATTAGAGTTCCTTTTAGCTACACAAGTAGGTACAGGTTTTTCAAAACAAAACCTGCATGTAAGCCACAAAAGTAGCTTCTTTTCAGCTAGAATGAATTATAAGAAAGCAAACATCTGAGAAATCAACCTTCTCAACTGTATCCTCAAAACTTATTTGAAAGCAATATGGTTCTTAACAGTGGTAAATAACTTTAAGGGCACCAAAAGCAACTTAAAAATTTCTGTAAAATATATTGACTTTCTTTTTTGCTCCAAACCAAATTTTCTTTTTCATATGCTTTTCAAAACTCATATCTGATTCATTATCTTTTTAGATATCCCTAAGCCATAAGGAATCTTTTAAAATGATATTTTAATATCCTGCTAAAGACTCAGTGTTGGTGACACTTATGTCAAAAATTGTAGATATTTGAAATGAAGAAGGTCATGTACTTCATCCTCCTGTCAAAGTTAAACTGTTCTCTACACTAAATCTCTTTGCACTTTATTCATCTTAGCTTAAAATTGCTGAATAATGGAGTTTTCACCACTTCCTCTGGGCAACTGAGTGCTGAAAATAATATAAAAGTCTCCAATCATTGCCTTTGTGAAGCATTTATGAAATACTGTAGGGAAGTGTTACTGCTGTTATTTGAGTATGTTTTTTTTTTTCTTTTTAAAAGTTCTGCTTGCAGAGATATTTGGACTGAGCACAGCACACGTCCTTATGGCTGTGACATACAGAGGAATGTTGGGTGATAAACAGCCATCCATATGCCAAAATGTGTTTTCTCCATGGTTAGTTGGGAGCAGGGAGAGAAGGTCTCAGAGCATTCTCCCACAGACACGAGGCTCATGATCACAACCCACAAAAGCTGCCCTAATAAAGCAATTCTGTCTTGGCTAGGTAACTGTCAAAGGGATGCTGAACACCTACCCCTGCTTGTAGAAGGTGCATGGTAAGGGGACTCGGAAGCCTGAGGTCTATGAAAAAGGCAGTTTTCCTTAAGCAAGGAACCGCAGACTGGAGGAAGTATTCCATGGAAGGCAATGGGTTCCAATGCTCCTGGACTAGCTAAAAGAAGACAATCCAGCTCCTCTTCTGCTACGGGGACTCCAAAGAGAGTATCATCTGATGAGGTCTTTTTAAGGAAGCTTGTAGATGAACACACAAAATTGACTGATTGTCAACAAATGTGTAGACAGTTGTTTTATAAGTGTATATAATGTTAGAACATTTTGTCCATTTCTTAACAGAGCTTTTAATTTAAAGGAGGTTGCTGGGGCAATAGCACTTACCACAAACTTCTCCAAGAAAGAAATTGTTATAGCATTGTGTAGTACTGACTGCTTGCCACAAATAGGCAATTTTAATCAGGTTTTAATCAAACTTCAGTCCAGAAGTGGGAAATCTGTGAAGTTCCAGATTGGCGTTCATAGGGGCAGAAACTTCTTAGGACCTGGATGGAGGCAGAAGGCAAATCTGTAAAAAGTGCTGCTTTCTGTCATCCCTGTGGTAACATCTGGGCTTGGACGCTTCACATACATAGTCAAAAGTGTTGGATAGACA
This sequence comes from Fulmarus glacialis, assembly GCF_000690835.1. NCBI lineage: Eukaryota > Metazoa > Chordata > Aves > Procellariiformes > Procellariidae > Fulmarus > Fulmarus glacialis. Next base: position 3,041 of record NW_009216019.1, on the reverse strand, counting down.
CAATGAGTATGTCAATAGCAGTAAATTAAAGGTGCTTGGGATTGTTCTTTTGGCAATGAGGCCAGCTGGCATTCAATAGCCCATGTCCAAAACTGCCTATGAGAAATTACGTAGCTAGACACAAACAACCTGTTTGGAATGATTCTTGGTCTGTCTAGTCCCTCTGACCCTCATCAGGAGCTGTCAGAAAGTGAGCTAGCTATTGTGGACCAAAAATGTGCCATGGACCAAAACAGTTCCATGGACCTTTCTAACAACTTAGCTATATAGACAATCCAGTTTCAGTAACTGGGAATGTTTCCTGGCACTCTTTATTTAACTGTACAAATATAACCATCATAGTTCTATTACAAAAGACTTCAGTGATCAAAACAATTATAAATAATAGTCATAGTATCACATCAATATTTTAACATAACCTTTTTAAAGTAGAGGTATGTTGTCTTAAGGGCTGTGATGATAGTATTGTTTTAATGTTTGGAAATTTTTTTTTAAAAATGTATTCCATTTTTAGAAAACAATGCATCCGATTGAAATTTCATGAGATTCCGTTTCAGAGAAGTCTCCAGAGGGCAAAAGCAAGTCATCTGCTCAAAAGTCTTGTGCAATATTTTTAAGGAAAATCTTCATTCTTTCATTAAATGGGCAGAATATTTTCCAGTCCTCTTTTGTTTCCATTTTGCACTTAACTTTTTGTTTCCCTGCTTCATGATACACAGAGGAAGTTCTGACGCTGTCCATCTGTTAATTCAATTACCCCATGTTTCATTCCTGTTTTCACTATTGGTTTTGCCTGTTTTATGAAGCTGAGACCAGACGTTGGGCATGCATAAAAGAAACATACCAAAAGCATTCTGGCCACCTAGCTTGTTTCAAGCAAAAGAATGTGTGAATGTATTTTGCAACTGCTAAGTCAGCTGTTTCCACAGTAAAGTTATTACTATCCATAGTCCAACAAAAGACCTTGCTAAGAATTTTGGAAAGGCTTGTTATGCTGTATTGTTTACTGCATTAGATCTTCTACATATCATGTCATGCAATGCAATTATTTTTACCTGAAAAAGAGGACTGAAAAATTGAGATGCAAAATGTAAATACTTCAATAAGAATTCTAATAATTTAACTAGAATTTTTTTTACCTGAAAAACTGTTGCATCACACTTTGCTACTTATTATTTGTTCTACTATAATTCTGACACATTTGCTGCCAAGGATGCAGGGGCAAATGACAGGAAATTGAGAGATAAAGCAAAAAACCCCCAAAACATACAGTCATAAATCGTTATGTACAGACTCCCATGAGCTGCATTCTTGCATAGTCATTCTCATCAACCTTAAGTCACACACCTGGCTTTGATCGTTGAGTTAGCAACATAAAAACTATTTGAATAATAGTTTTTATCTTTTATGATTGCTGTAGCTTAGTTTAAGAATGATTGCTACCTAAATTACTGTAGTAGCATATAATTGCTCTTCTCCTGATCCACGCGGTTTTGAGAGAGGCAGAAATAAAGAAAGAGTAGGGGCAGAAAATGCAAAGGAACAGTGAGATGAATACTGGAAATGCAGCCATAAAAAAAGCTCAATGAGAAATATTCTAAGCCAAGTGATGAATTGTATTAAAAAAGGCTTGGAAGCATGAGCAAAGATGCTGTTTCTTGTTGTCCAGTTCCTACTGCATTTACAGAACCTGAACTTCATAAAAAGTTTGTCAGATACAGTATCACATGAAAGAAATACAGATGTTTCCTTACTGAGAAAACCTGGTTGAATCTATTGTTTCAGACAAAATAAATAGAAATGTTCTTGCTTCATCTTTTGACCTACTTATCCTACACATTAGTTTTAAAAATTCTAGATAGCAAGAGAGAGATGAAGCAACACTAATGGCATAATCTGTATCACTAAGACCTGTGATAACTTCAGGACTTTTTTTTTACAAGTTCACTTCAGAAACTCAGACCAAAGAACACTAGGGAAGGCCCCAAACAGGACACCTCCATCCCACAAACCTTCCTCAAAAAGGTGAAGGAAGAGAATGAAGAGATAAAATGAAGGGTCGGTCTTTTCCAGATGTTGATGTAGGTACAAGATGGTCTTTCATGGAAACAATCCTATTGCAGTCATCTGCTGTTGGCCTGCACAGATAAGCTACCTATTGTAGCTTGTTGTCTGCTGTCCACACACCTGTAAAAGGTGGTCATGACAAAGCCACTCTGAGCCGCCAACTGCCTAGAGCTAACCAGTAAGAAATACTGAGCACAGAGATACCTCTGAAATCCCACTCCTTGGCACAGCCTAGCCATCTGACTCAGTGTTACACTTTGGACGTTCTGGTACTCAGAGCCCCAAATCATCTTCTGTGAATTTACCTAATTCATCATAACTCACATTTTTGTAATTAATACTAGTGATGTTATCAGTGGAGATTGTTTCTTCCATAATATCCAGGAATATGATATTCAGGATTTGGGTCCTCTTCAAGCCTTGTAGCGATCTTGAAGAAGCCATTTTCATCTTGTCTTCTGGAGGGGAATATCACAACAAATTTGGCCTGCCTGGAAACCCCCAAGGTTTCAGAAACTCTGAGAAAAACAAACCTCAAAAAAACTAGTGCGCCAATATAGACTTAGGTCAGGAGAGACATCTGAGAGTTGCAACTTCTCATATCAAATTGCTATCTCCCTCCAACTGCAATACCCACCAATGATTTATTGTAAAACTATGACACTTCCATTTTGCTTTACCTTTAGCTCTCCAGATTTTTAATAGGAGGGGGATAAAATCAAAGGATGAAAGGAAACAAAATAGAGAGCGAAATGTTCACACAGGTGCAGAATCACCCAAGACGACTGCCAGGGAACATGACATTGCTACAGCCTAAGAAGATGCTCAAGCAGATCCAAGAATTAGTTTTCTCTCCCAAATTCAGCTGTAAACCTGTCGTAGTTTAACCTGGCAGGCAGCCAAATACCATGCAGCCGCTCGCTCACTCCCCCCTGCCCTCGGCGGAGCGGGGAGAGAATCAGAAGGGTGAGAGT
>NW_009216018.1:0-82506 GCF_000690835.1 Fulmarus glacialis | reverse complement strand
CTACCCCCGACGGACGGCGACGATGAAGGGCAAAACACCTCCTCTTGGAAGGTGGGGGGGCGAGGCGAGGCGAGGCGAGGCTGGGGTGGGGGCTGGCTGCTTGGTTTTGCTCTAACTGGCTCCAGTGGGGTCTAGGAGGCCGCTGAGTAGCAAGGAGTACTAAGTGAGGCCTTTGCAGGTACCTTTTTGCAAGTCTAGAGCTAATGCAGAAATCAGGAGAGATTTTGCTTCATGAGTTATTAATGTAAACACAATGATACGATAGTTAGCGGCCCGCTTTTTTTTTATTCCTTTCTATAGCAGCGACCTGGGTATTAAAAACTATAGATCAAGTTGGAAGAGTCCAGATGGTTGTTTAAAGTAGTTAAATCTGTACATGGAGTTATAATTAGTAAAAATTTCTTAAATGTGCCTCCTGTCTGTGGAAGCGAAGGGCAGGCTGCATTATTGAGTGGGAAATTATACACCTGACTTCTAGCACCAAGCTTTGAAACCTTTTATTTTGCACTAGAAATAGAAAATGTAGATTCTGTGCTTACAAGGCCAGCTTTTTATTTTGTCTATCTTTTTAAAGGTTTTTGAATCAAATGAAGAATCAGGCCATCTTATCCTTACCGTTGTTGTATCTGGCCATTTCTTTATTTCCCAAGGGCGAACAGTACTGGTAAGTTTCTCATGTATAAAGAACATTTCTCCATCTGTGTTAGCATCAGTATTAACTTCGTTTCCTTCTCAGCTTCATGTTATCTCCCACTGAAAGGAAACTGCCAGTTTTATTTTGCGCATGGAAATTCTCATGTGCTGCTTTCTCTCTATGTTCATCAGGATAATACTAAATGCATTATTTCATACTGAGGAACTGTCTCTTCTGTGGTTCTAAAAATCTAGATTAAGACGTAATACTAAATGCTGCTGATGTTGAAAGATATGTGGGTTTTTTTCACGTTTCTTCTGCCTAAGAAAACAGAGAAAATACACTGTTAAGAAATGGATAAAAATGTAACTATAATTTCCTATAAGATTTGCTATATGATCCAGCTAGTTTCTTGCCAATGACCTGTTAGTATTTTGGTTTTGATAATTTGGTTTATCAGAGAGTATGGGTTTTTTTTTCTATGTTGGGTAATGTGATCTAACTTACAACTTAACTTTGAAGTTGTTATTTTGTCTCCATGAATGTGTGTCAACTAATTTTCCTGTAGCCTGTACTTAAGCATGACCAGCTACTAAACTGTAAAGATTTCCCAATGACACCAAGGAGGTTAACAGAAACACTCCATCTAGAGGGAGTTGGTTTGATGCTCACGAAGAGAAGGCCTGTGCTGGAAAGTGGAATCAAGTGTGTTCAGTGCATATCACTGATACTCAGTGATGATAACAAGTAGGAATTGGCCGATAAATATAGTAGAAAGCTATTACAAGCCACTGGAAAATGCTGCACTATTAAGATAGCAAAGACTTTTTTTTTTTAATATATAATCCAGAATATGTAAGAGATTATGTTGTAGCTTTAAATACATATAAGCTTATAAATCAGTTTTTGCTGTGCCTCTTAAAAGGTCTTAAACTTACAGAAATATCTTGTAAGTATAGGGGGAGAACCAAGGATACTCTTGAATTTTTTGGCCTGTGAGTGTGTAAGGGTATTGAATAGATAATGAATGAGCTAACAGAGAGCTGTCAGTCTGGATACCGTGCATAGAAGTCATGGTATTTGTCTCACATATTTAGTGAGGAAAAGTTGAATGTTCTTGGACAAGGTAAAAATTGAAGATGGAAAGTATTTCAGCAGTTGTGTTGAATAAGAAAAAGGGATGGAATAATTGAAAGTGCAGGTAGTTAAAAGAAACGCAACTGAAATGAGACTTGCTGCCATCTCTTGCCAAATTCTGCTTGGAATGAATCAGTGCAGAATGCACCTTGCTGGGGCTGGTCCTGTTGTCAGTATCCCGATCAGACTGCTGTAACTGTTTAGTAACTAGTACACTTACATTACTGTGTAGAACGTCCTTGAAATAACCATATAAAGGTTATGAAAGTAAGTTTTAATAACTAACTAAAGAGCAAAAGAGGCACAGACAAAAGTTGTAGCCCTTCAAAGACTGCGTCTGGCAAAGACTGAATCTGGCAAATAACAACGGGCAGATAAAAGTGTGCTGTCATAAGGGACAAGTGTGGGAAGTATAAGAAAAGCTGTATAAAGACTTGGCTGAGAAAAGCACTTTCTTGCAGCTCTTGGATTTAGTGGCCAGTGAAGCTTGGAGGCAGCTGCCTTGCTTGAAATGCCAGATGCGGAATTTCTGAGATCTATCAGGTCCGTTTCAGCTTTTAAGAGACACTAAGATACTGCAGTAACGATCACAGCCTAAGAATAGTGCAGAATAGAGGTGGAACAAACATGCTTGGTAAATGTGACCGATATCTAATACTGAGAGTTTAAAGGAAAAAAAACGTTGTTTGGTTTTTTTTTTTAAAAAAAAAAAAAATTTTGGCAATGCTTCTATACTAACCTTAAGGCCAACGCCAACAACATTTTATTATGTGTTAGAGAAAAGGTATACAAAAGTGGTGTCATATGCATTTTAAAACCCAACTGTCAGTTCCTTTGGGTGCACTTCTGGGAGCACGTGTAATTGGGATCACGCTGCAGTTGTGTTCTGTGCATACAGAACTAAACTAGTGTGAAGTGCACTGGTACAACATGCTCTACGCCTGTTTATATTTCTCGGAGATTGGAGCAGTTGCAGTCCTCCCGCTGGTCCTCTTAAACATACTTGACTCGCTGAAAAACGTAGCAAATACCCAATCTGCTAGTTCTGAACACAGGCGGGCATCTTCAGAACTATGTTATGTTTCCTGTTTACAAGAGATTTGATCCAGCACATCTGGCTTAGCTAGCCTAAGCTAGCTGCTTAGGCTTGTTCCTTAAGCACATGCCCTCCTAGAAATGTGTCCCTTTTCCCAACACTATGCAAGACTGATACGCAGTGATAGAATTCTTCTTCCTGGGACCATCCCAATCTACAGGTATCTTTTCAGGCTTTGAAGAACAGTCTGTGGAATCTGTTGAGTAAAGCAGCCAGTATCATCAAACAGAAAGGTAATGCAGAGGGATTGTGCTGAAAAAGACAGCACAGGCAGTGATGCTGTTGGCCAGTAGCTGATAACAGCATTGATGTCAAAGTATGACCATTACTGGATGTCTGAATGGTTTTCTTCAGTTAGCAGGCAGGGACATAGAAACTCGGTATCATTGTCCAAGGACAGTTTACACCACAGTCTTTGGACAGACGTCTTCTAAGGCCTGTTGACAACAGGATCTGGACGGCAGGAGCAGCTTACAATGCAGTAGATTCAAAGCTAGCCAGAGCTGCACAGGCCACTGGTGAAACTTTGCAAACTCCTTATCGAGATGCCATATAACAAAAAAGTTGCAATACTGTGCAGTCTATGTTACTGCTGTAGAAATAATCAGAATGTAGAAATGGTTAATCTCACTGGTTCTCCCTCCCTCTAGTCTCCAGCTCTCAGGAGTTGTCAGAAACCTGTCACAATATTTAAACAGGCTTTGCACGACTAAGTACAAATAGTTCTTTTGAATCTGTCACAGACCAAAGCCTCTCACTGGGGGTCCATTATAATGGACATTTTGTCACAGAGGATAATTGAAAGTTTCTGCTCCAGAGGGAATGTATCAAGTTTGATAGAATGCTACAATTGTTGGAATGATCCAGCTCGTGTTTTTACTGTGTACGTTCATTCCTACTTGCTGGTGTGGGCTACTGAGTATTTCCTTTTTATTGCCAAGATGTTCTCCAACACCTACGTGCTGCCTTGCTCACTTGCATTGCAATTCCCTCTGAGATACTTGCAGAACTGTTTCTTGCTGTGTAGTAACGGCATCCTTTAAGTTGTTGATGTCTAATCTTTTGATCTATCTTCTAATCCCTACTTTTCAGGCCTTTTGATGTTCTACAGGCTCCTGGTTTTGAGGGAACTGGATAACAATTATTGTAGTTTTGTACCTTGTACCTCTGCACAGGAACACAGTGAGGCACAAGATCTGTGTCACAGGGACACCATTTCCTTCTCAACTTGAATAACTATGTTGTGTTTTTGTAAAACTTCTGTGGATGAATAATAAAGGGATTTTTCCCCTCTAACAGTAATCCAAGAATGAACTGAACTGCTAACTCAATCCAAGAATTCATTCAGTGGTGAATGTTCCTAACTTTTTTTTTTTTTTTTTTTGACTGCAGCAGCAATTTTAGAACAGGAACCCTCACCCCACCCCAAGAATTTTAACATGATCATCCTAGGTAATAGTTTAAAAAAAAAAAAAGGAAGTTTTCATCTAGCATCTATAACAAAGAAAACTTACTAATTGGATGCTTTTAAAATGGGTAATACGGTAGTATGATATATTCTTATCTCTTCTGGTTTAAAATTGGGATATATATGTATTCTCTTAGTCCTTTTTATTTTCTTAAAGCAGGAGTGTTAAGAAAGCTTTTCTTTCTCTTAAAGAATTCCAGCTATTTAGAGCCAAGTGAAACTATGACTCTTACATGATGCATTTGTAAGAAGAACATCTATAAAATAGTAATAAAATATTCACATATCGTAACAACTTTTTTTTTAATACATACAGTAGACTACAGAATTATTTTCATGAGCAATAAAATAGTAGAATATTTAATGAATTCCCTTCTAGCAGTCTTTTCACTAATGGAAGTTGAAATACTATTTTCTTGCCAAAAAGAATGCTACAATGTCTGCACTGAGTCTCAGCACTTCTAAACCAGGCAGATTAGTAAATACCTTGTGCTGCATACCATGCTATATGGTAAGGTGCCGTAGGTTTGAAACAATTGACTACAGTATCTGAGAATGCTCCAGAACCATCATTGAAGTATTTCCATGCTACTGTAACAAATAATTGTGGACATGTTCAGTGTTTCCATTAGTTGCTCAAAGAAAACAAATTAGTTATTTTAATGGGTAAACTTTTGGGGAATGGGTATGCATTCAAGATCACTTTAAATATTCTTTAATGACACTGCCAGAGACATACTTGAAGCTATTTTAACAAGGAAACAACTGCTTTCCTTTTAAAATACAATCTACTTCTTGTGATCAGCCAAATCGAATGAAGAGGAGGGTAAATGGAACTTCAGAGCGTGGAACATAAAAATCCTTAATGTGTAATGCAAATCAAAGGGTGTTTTGGTTTTGGTTTTTGGTTTGTTTGTTTTTTTTTTAAACAAAGTCCTTCCTTTGGAATTAAATTACATAACATATCTTTAGGACCTGTTTTTGCTGCAGTGTTGCCTAACAGTCTGCATATTTTACAGTAGAAAAATCTCATTCTTGCATACTGTAGATAATGGAATTTTAACAGGAATATCTCAACATCATCTCTGTCAAATTCTGGCCATACTCTCAAGATACATCATGTTCTGTTTACCTCAACTCTTATTTCTTTTCCCTCATTTGAATAAGCACATCATGAAAATTATATTTTGGTGTTTTATTCAATGCAATTAATTCTGGTGCTAGAATTCTTAATATCCTACAAATTAAACAAATTGAAATTGTGAAGAGGACCTATTTAATAGGATAAAATAATCCAGAGTAATTGATTTGTGACCTGATCTTTTAAAGTGTAGACTAAATGTCCTTAGTACCCTCCTGGTCCCCTGATGACTTCTAATAAGCTAGCAGTGCTTAGGATACAGTAGATTCTAACCTCATTAATTAGGCAAGCATTTGGCAGATGTCTGACGTTCTTGATGCTCTCTTTGCAGCGCCTGAAACTTATGCACCAAATTTTTGAGATGATATTCACAACAGTGCCTTGGTCCCTCTGCAATAAATGAGGACATTTGACGGAAACCTAGGGAAGTAAGCAGGTTGCTAATGCTGCTTAGTGGTAGTACATTGCAAAGCTAGAGGAGGGTTGTTTTTTTATTAAAAGTCCTATGATTGCTATTTGAAAGAGCAGAAGGAATCTTAGTTTTATCGACTTATTCAGTACCGCAATCGTAGTTAAAAAATTTCAATTTTAGTTTGTTTATTTCAATATGTATTGTTGACATGATTGTTTTGGACAAGCTGAATATCTTTCTGCATTAGCTTCCCCATTTATGTCTGACATGATGATACATTCCTGTTCTATAATGATTATGTATTGGTGATCGGCAGCAGTAGAGTTTTAAGGGGTTCTGATCTTTACTTTTCTCTTGCCTCAATTCTTCTAAACCCAACTATTGAAACAGTTTTTAAAGAGTAGTGATGTCTATTAATGAAATGTATTTACCCTAAAGTTAGAGTTTAACGTATGGTATTGATCTAGGGAAGTAAATATTTTGTATTAGGAATTAAAGAAGAAATTGCTTAACTTGACTTATTAATGGGATGCCCTGAAGAACTTTAACCAGCTAAACCCATGAGCATCCAGTTCACCTCTCTAGGTCCCTGGCCAAGTGTCACTGTTCTAAAGTGTAGTTTAGGAAAAAATATTTTTCAGGTTCTCACTATGAAATATCAAGGTTTGTTCTGAGTTAGGGGCTTTTCTTTGCTCTTCACTCCTTCAAAGGGCTGTAGTTTGTACCTCTCTGGGGAAACTCTTTCTAGAAAGCTGTCATCTGGCAGCACATGCTTCTGCACCCAACTCTTTGCACTTTGGCAAGAGACATTTGTCGGTTGCTGAGTCCCCTGGGCATGGTTGTCTCGAGGGTGGCTGTGTGTGTCCTGTATTTGCTACTTCATTTAGCTTTCCTGCCTCTGTAGAGACAGAGCACTCTGTTTAATGAGTTCAACTCTGATGTGTTCTCTTCCACAATCAAACAAGCTTAATAGCAAGATTTAAGATCCAGCTTCCAAGAGACTGAGGGTAAAAAAAAGATAATGCAGAGCTTAACATCCTTTTATTCCTTATTCCAGTTAGCTTGCTGTCTGTCTGCCTTGGGGTTTTTTTTTTGGCCTTTCGCCTCTTTTTACTTCTTAGTCTATATTCTGCAGATCTGTTTGAGACGGCTAATGCTTACGCTAAGATCTAAGTTACATACAGCACATGGTTTCTGCTGTGCTCTTATCTTCCCAACGATGCTATACATGACACATTTAGGTACTGACATGTAGCTTGGAAATTTTTGCAGGGACAACTTACTGCTGCCCCCACTCTACGAGTTGTCATGTTTGGGGATTATTTTTTTTGTCATGCTGACACTCCTACTCTCGACTTGGTTTTCAAGACAGCTCATACTGGAGGAATAAAAACTAATGTATTTGGCCTTATTTAGATCTTGAAGAAAGGTACAAGTGAGGAAAATTTCTGCTTCTAGGTGTGTTACAAGGTAATAATGAAGATTTGATTGGAATTATGTTCAAAGTTTAATTTTCACAACTTCTAACTTTAAGCTGGAATTGCATTTTTATTCTACAGTTATTAATGAAAGGAAGACTTTTCAATCTTTTATAGAATAAGCAGTTTTCTAATTTAAAAAGTGTAAAATGGCAACTCATTCTCTTTTGGGAAGGCAATGAGTTAAAAATTGGTATTTTTCAGATAAATGCAAGCATTTGATTTATAATCTATACGTCAAGTTTCAAGCTAACACTTGTAAACAACATGTTTTCCAATTTTACTTAGTTTCCTGAAAGCATCTCAGTTCTACCTCTACTTTAGTGTTCAGTATAATACTTGAACATAACTTACAAGCTTTTACAGACTGTCTGCTCTCACATCTTATTTTTACTGTCTCTTGAGATAATGCTTAATAACAGTCTTCTCAACTACAATATCGCTATTCTGTTGCAGACTTTTGCTAGATGTATTGCCCACATTGTGCAGATACCTGGAAATAATACTACCATTCCTTTGTTTCCCAATTTGTCACTTCTAAGAATAAACAAGATGTTCTTCAGCATAAATGTGACGTAATAATGGTACCTAGAATATTAGAGGTCAAAAAATATTGGTATTTGTAACTTAACAAATCGCACTTAATTTATTATTTGAATATTATTTGTGAATATTATTTCTGAAGAGATTTCTCACTGTACCTCACGTCCTCAGCATGGTGAGCAGACCCATGGAGTGGAGTTCTGGATAGGATGACACAGTAACTGGGCAGTGCCTGTCTCTGTCTGGGAAGATGGCAGGTTGTTGAAGCCATCCCTACTGGTTTTGTGCAGTGTTGCACAAGCTTGCAGATGGGGTCCTCAGAGCAGCAGAGCATCTTACCCTTCCTCAGAAAAGTGCTTTCCCAAATCTCTTCTCTTGCCCTGCAAAGGCATCATGAGGGGTACTGTGCTAGTTTTGCTCCCCAATTGTGTCTTGGTAGCTTACCTTGGGAAATGAGTGGATGAAGGAACTTCAATAGGTGCCTCCCTGGAAACTGAGCATGGCCTTTGCAAGTAGAAGATTGCTCTGTTTTCTGGGGAATTGTGTACCATGGTGCTGCCCAGCCTGAATCAGAATGGTGCAAGCAGGATGTTGTCTGAGGCCTTTAGCTTTTCTCTTCTGCCATCTTGCTTCAGTTATCAGACAGGATCACTCTGGCAGCTGTGCACTGGGTTATTAATTAATACAATAAATTCCTTTGATCTCATGCTGAACTCATCATTTCTTGCAAATGCACATTCCCAGTCTGTGGGATACCTAGCTGACTCCTTAATCCATTACATTATACAATGCATACATTCATTCTGAACTGTGAACTCTGAGAACAAACTGGTTTATTTGCATTTCATAAGCCTATTATAAGTGGCAGCCAAAACTGGAGAATGTGTGTCTTTGTGTGTGGCATTCTGTGTTTTTGTTTGTCTTTTTTAATATTGGTTGTAATTTAAGGGCACAGTATATAATGTTTGTGGCAAAAAGAAAGTTTTCCTTCCTAAGCTATTGTTTACACATAGTCCAGTTTCATTTGAAAACATCTGTCTCATGAATGAGTAAATCCAAACTAAGTGATGTAAGCCAGCATAGCTGAACTGTTACACAACTAACATTTCTTAAATATATATTAATTTTTAGTTAAGATAGGGTTGCCTAAAGGTCTTGCAATCTAACATAAAATGGATAATCTGTTCCTGTGTTCATAAGTTGCTTAGCACCACAGGATTTCTAGATGATACAATAATAAAAATATTCAAAAATAATATGCAATACCTTCCAACAGAGATCATAGGCCTCATTATCCAGCAGCTTTTTGAATGCTGATATGTAAAATCAGAACAAAAGTATTTCCCAGTTAATGACGGACTAGATGGCTGTAAGGCTAGACCAGCATTACTGGCTTCTCTGCCTCATGTAAGGTGTGGTCGTGTTTTGCCTGCTTCCAAAATATTTGGGAAATGTCTTGCTTTTTCTGCTTCAGCTTAATTCTTCTCAGGGTCCTCCCTCTGAGAGACTTAGATTTTTGTCAGAGATGTATGAAACTGTTTTCCTTGAATACAGTGTTCTTACAAGTATGATCCTGGAGAATGACCTAAGGAGTATATGCATGATTGAAGGTTAGTGATCCAACTTAGAAAAGCGCTGCCATTCATATCTTCAAATTGTAAACATTTGAGGTCTTATGTACCTGCCCAGTTTTAGGTTGCCTTTTTGTCTATATTCCTGATTAATCTTATACTGCCATCTCTCTTTGATCATGCCCAATATTGCTCAGCAATGCCCAACTCTGAATGTAAAGCAGGTATGGATGGTGCCTGCTGAAGGGGAACAGTGACCACAGCTGCTTTGTTTTCTGTATTTATGTCAGTGTGCTGGCAGCAGTCTGGAGGGACTACTACTTTTTTCTTTGTCAGCGCATACGTCCAGAGCAGATTTAGAGTCAATTCATTATCTCTAGAACAGCACAAATGGACTATAATCTCAATATATTGCCATGCAGTTTCCAGGATCTACCCCGTGCCTAGCTCCTGGACGTTGGCAGAGAGCCTCTTGACTTCGAGCGATGGAACAAGGGACAGATTTGTTGTGGTCTTCCTTCTTGTTGCTCTGAATTCATTTACCTAACTTCATATGCAGATTCATAACTATTTCATTGTTGACAAGAGAAAATTGTCATTGTTAAGAAGAATCTTATTTTATCTTAATTCAGGTAGCCTCAAATACAGTCTATGCTGACTGAGGTAACATGGAAAAGCCATGAGGAATAGAATAGACCTTAACATGGTGCAAAATCAGGCTTATTTGCTGCTTCGAACTGAGGAAAATCTAGAGGATCCTGACTGTAATGACAATTATTGATGTAAACAATTTAATGATGGAGTCTGAGTAGTTCTGCAGACCTGAGTTTGTCCAAAACATTCCTTCTCCATTTTCAGGTAGCTTGCTTGTGCCAAATCAGCTCTGTCATATTGCTCAAGTACTGCACTGAGTTTCCCTATTTGGTTTAGCTCTTCTTAGTTATTTGCTTCTGCTTGGCAATATACAATCAACCAAAGGTACAAGAGGAAAGGAAATACTTTCTGCTTTGTTCTTCAGTTAATTAAACTTGAAGTAAATTAAATTTCAGTTAATTAAATTTAGGAGTATATAAATAAAAATTCCAAATGCTGTTTTTTTTCCAGCATTCTTTATCTCAGAAACAGGACATATAAAAGGATGACAACCTGGGAAACATCAATAAAATAGTTGATAGGAAAGTTAAACGTTGGCTGCCTTTTATGATTTCTTTGAAAACAGTTGTTATTTTAAGGAGACAACATTTGTTCTACCTACGTCTTACAGCGAAAGGAAAAACACTATGAAGATAGACTTAATATGTGAACAGCTATATTTAAATAAACACAGTTGGTGCATATCAAAACCAGTAACTATTTGAAATGAACAGAGTAAGCACAAGTGGCCACAAGTTAAAGTGGCCTAGTGAAAGAATGGGATATTAGAATTGCATCACCAATAGCGTTTTGGGGCTTGGTAGTGGAATCGGAGGAAGACCAAGTGGCAATGGAGAAATTCCCCATGGCAGGAAGCACTAAGCATGTACGCATGGGCAGCCGTCATACTCCAACATAATTTCCTAGGCTGGTTGGTTGTCCAGGACTCAGCCTGGCTGCTTATCCAGCGTGAGTAGTTCTGACCTGGCCCAGGTGTCTTGAGAAGGTATGGATATTCCCCTCAATATAAGTAAGTTAAAAGATATTCAACATTTACAGCTTTAAATGAGAGCAGTAAGTCCTTGTGCTGAGATGAAATTCATCTTATAATAAATATAAATGCACTCGGGCTACTGCATTCCAAACAGTGAGAACATATACTTTTCAGATTATTTGTATAAATATCAAGAATATACCCTTTCTGAAAGGGACACTTTAACTTTTTTTTTTTTTTTTGCTTTGTATGTTCCAGTTCTACATATCGTGTCTTTCTCTCTGTTCTGACTTGAGAGCCTATCCCCTGCCCCATTCAAACTTCTTTGCACTGTGTATGTTTTCTGCAACCAGTTGTTTCCCTTCTTGAATGAGCTGCAAGCTGTACTCCTCTAACTTCAATTCTGGTTTCCTTAATCGCTTCCTTAGAGATCCCTTATAGCAACTATGGCAGCACAAGCACAGCACAAGCAGATAAGCATTGTAGATGGATGTCACTCCATGTCTACTCTAAAGTACTTCTCATGTACGCAAAACAAATCTGCATTTTTTTTATTTTGTACAGCCAGGTACTAAGACCTCTTTGCAATGTATATGAACAATTAATGCAGATTTTTTGCTGTCGTAGATGCTGCTATTTCCATGATGCTGGTATGACTGAAATTTGTGACTTTTGACATAGCTTTCTGCTGTGCACAATCACTAGCTTAACTTGCTGATGTTTTTCCATTTTGAGCACTAAACAATATTTTGGGGCCAAACTCTGCACAGCCATGAATGTCCTTAGCCAAATGTCAAAGGAATGTGAAATTGAAAATATGACACGTGAAATGCTACTGATTATTCTAGAAATGTTCTAACAGTGCTGCACACTTTTCTTAGCCTACTAATCTCATTTCATTCCTCAGGCATTCTGCTCAGTATCTTATTCCCCGCACCCCGCCCCAACTTTAGTGTCCATATACCAAGCTCTCGTTAGGCACATCTATCAAAAGAGGCTAAAACTGCACCCCCCAAAGCCAGGGGTGCTAAAACGCCAGGTGTACAGAGGAGTAAGGGTTCCTTTACTGTGTCAGGCATAAATTCAGCCTACATGACAAACTGACTTTCTTCAGAGACTTCCTACTATTTGACATCAGAAGGGATTTTGTCTGTATGTGGAAGGAGGGTGCCCTCAGCCTGTTAGAAACAGCCTCCTGCTCCACTGCTTCAGCAGTCTAATCGTATCATGTAGTATGGCTGGAGAACACTGACTTGCCAAGAGAGATGCTCTTTACTGTTGCGAGGTCTATCATTTGCAGTTTGTCCCTCTTAGGATCCAGATTCCTTTACTAATCCCTGGAAGAGTAGAGGATAGCTTGGTACTTCCCATCAATCACAAAGTGAGGTCTTCCTATTTTGACCTGGAGGCCTTTCACACTTTAGCAAGTCCTACCCTGAGACATTTTGAGAGCGCTCAGTGCAAACAGACGTGCTGCAAGTGACTGGCCTGTCTTACCTGCCGTCAGCACCTGTTTTTACAGTGCGGAGGGAAATTCTTTTCTCCCTCTGACCCCAAATGTTTTGGGAATGATACTTGCATGCCATCTTACATTCTGGAGTCTATCATAGCAGGTGTCTGATCAGCTGTGTGTCTGTGATCCAGTTTGCCTTTGGTTCAACTCTTCAATGCTTGCTAGACATTCCTCTCATAGAAGTTCAGTTAAAAATTTACATGCAATTGCTGCATGAGACTATAAAGCCAGTGCCAGCACATTAAAAGAGCAGCGTCTCACCGAGGTGACTTCTTGTACCAAAATAGAATGGCAGATGGTTTCGCAGCCTGGACCTGCATAAGATGGATAGGAACTCTGGCAAAAACACGCTGCTGGCAGTCCAGGATGGACATGACTTGTGGTTCTTGACCCTTAGGACACCTATGAAAAACAGCCTATGTGAAAAGCCATGGTCATTGAAAGCATTATGAGTTCAGATAAAACAGGTGGGTAATTTCCTCCCTGCCCTTAAATTTCTTTGGTTTTTTTTTCCCCTCTAAACTTTGGTAACTAATGACTATGTGCCAGTCCGTGGAGTACCTTGGGAGACACAGTCCATTGCCTTGTAATTTTTATATGATGCTTTCAGCTTCCTGGGGGTATTTTTACAGAATGCTGAGCAGTCTATCTTGTTTGAAGAGACTGACAGTTAATGCAACTGGAGTATAAAAACATCTTTATCAAGTTATCAAAGCTGCTTCTTGTTTACCTGAATTCCATCTGGAGAAAATGCCTCTCTGGGCCTTAGATAAACCAACTGCTGTCCCATTCTTCAGGTTTGCCTGCCCTCTGCTGCCCTCTCAGGCAACTTCATGGGATGCAGAAAAATTTAAAGCACTCTGTTGCAGCTGTTTTATTACGCATTTCATGGAGACTTTCATAACATGCACAAATATAAATGTAAAATATATATGGAAATTAGGATGTACCTTGACATAGTGTTATTACTGGAGCTACAGATTCAGATTTTATTCCTAGTGTGGTAAAAATTACATATTGGCAATTGTTTGACAGATACAAAAGTTGCATGTATGCAGATGACTAATCTTCATTAGGGATTAAATTACATCATGTATGTTAAGTGTGAACTTGTGTTGCATGTTTGCTGTGCAAGTTGTTTGTGTTCTGCTTTATTTCAGGAAGGCTTTTCATTAATTGATTCCCACAAGTGGCTCAAGATAGTAAGAAGAGCAGACTGCCTGCTGCTTCGTGCACAGTCAAAGGTAAGTTGAGTTGCTTTTAATATTTCTAACAGCTAACACAGTTCTGTATAAGATTTCTTAATATTGGATAAATTAAACCAGAAGTTCTGAGATACTGTAAATTGTCTATATAAATTAATTTTTTTTTTTTTACTCTAGATATTAAACAAGAATGGATTGAATCATCTTAATGTCTTTTGTAACTGCTAATATTCAGGTTTTTTAGACTGCTTTCTGAGAGTTAGCTACTAAAACAGCTAGACTGGTATTTATTTTTTAATCTACCTGCCCTGGCTAACAAGTAAAAAGATGAAGCAATTCTCTTACATGTACAGAAGCATGCTACCTATGAGTCATACTTCACTTTGGCAAACAAAGTATCTAAACAAACAATTATTTAGCCAACTTGTGGCCCCTGACACCTGGCACAGTAGTGGCAGGCTGGTGTTTCAGGCATTTGGTATTCAAGGCAATGAAGGGGACCTAGGTTTCTGGTCTTCCCCTCAGATCTCATGAAAAGTGGTTGGTTAGCCTTTAAATAATTAAATGGCACTTGCTTGTTACCAACTTACGTATAAATCTCAGTTTTCTTTGTTCTTAGATGAACTCTGAGAAGTTTCTTATTCATCTACACTGAGCACTCACCAGGTTTTTCAGAAACAAAGCCTGTTTCAAAATGAGAAGAGCTCTCCCTTCTCCCCTGATAGTTTCTAGGCTTTGTTGTTTCAGCAGAAACAGCTGCCTCTAGTTTAACTATCTCTACTTGACAAGAGAATTCATCTCTAAGTTAGAAACAGGAATTCTGGAAAAAGATGATGAGTCCCTTGTTCAGTATCTGCTAGAGATCAGTTTTAACTCTTTGTCCTATTAAGGCATAAAAACATCTCAAGTATTCAGAGATGTTCTGGCATTCTCCCCTGACAGGAACTCTGGTACAGACTGGGGTATTGTAATTGCAGATAATAGCAATATCCAGAATAGCTGAAAACCATAAAAATTCCTGTTTAGTTGTATTTCGATCTTTTATCTGATTTCTTTTATGAAAGACGTGTAAATATTTCTTTATAGGATGTTACAAACCAAGCAACATAGTTTGCAGAGGGGAGAATGCCTTGCTAATTGCAAGATAAAAGCAGATGCGAGGCATAATAAACATTGTTTACGTATGAGGACTCATCTTGTTTCAGAATAAGCCTAGTCTAATGGTGGCACTAGGAACTGCATAAATGAGTATCTTAAACTGTTTTAAATTCATGGGTTATGCTTGCCTGAAACCAAAACACCTTTGATCTCTGTTTTTTGTCAGATTCTTATAAAACGTGGAGTATCACTGAAGTCGACTATCGAGCTGTTGCAGTAATTAGTTTTGATGAATCAGTAAAGCATCAGTTTCCTTTACAGTTAATAGAACCAGTTCCCCAGCACAGCGTTAAGGGATTCTGCTGCATCTCACAAGAAACACAAAGTCAACGTCACAATCACTTTGAGGCTTGAACAAAGCTCTGAGGGACAGTTCAGAAAAGCAGGAGTAATAACATGGTCTTAAATGAATTTAGTGCATCTAAGTGTTTCCTTACCATAAATTCACATGACTTAAACTGCATTTAGTGGTACTGCAGTGGTCCTATCATACAGTTTCTCTACTTCGTATCCTGAATTGTAGCTGAAGTGATTCCTTAAGTGCTGTCAGTGTATATAGCTTCCCTGCTAATCTTCAAAAATATTTAAAAAAATTCAGGAAGCCAGTCACACCATGTAAGGCATTAGGATTCAACCCTGCTAGACCTAAGTAAGGAAAGAGTCAAGCAGAAGCCATTTAAGCAGAGGAAAGCAAGCTAGGTTTTCAAAAACCAGTTCCTATCTCTGAGTGCACAGGGCAACTAAGGAGCATAGGCAACTAAATACTATGCTATCATTTCTGATTTGTCTTGTACTCCTTGTTTTTTGTAAGTCATTAATTTTGCATTTATAGTGAAACTTACTCATTTCTTTAGAAATATAATTTTAATAGGGCACTGTGGGCTCTTAGCTAGCAGAATGGGTTTCTAAACTATATTTTGAGAAGCTTAGTGTTAATATACTTGAAGGAACATGACATGTAGAGAAGATACCTGTTGCAAGTCATTATTGAAACTCACCTGTACTAGTGGAAATTTTTTTCAGTGAAGTACATGCGTGTCTAATTCTGAAGCCATACCTGTCAGATGCACGCTTGTGCCTTACACTTAGCTGAAAGAAACAGCTGCGTGGCTGTGGCTGCCCTTTATACAGCTCCATCTCAAGTAATCACTTATCTCACATATAAAAACTTTTTTTATATGAAACAATCTGTAAATAGTAGCAAGACAAACGTTCTTAATATTCTTGCAGTAAGTCATTTCCCTTCATACTGTTTTCATTGAGCTTGTCCCCTTGCCCCAGCAAGGGAAGAGGTGCAAGTTTGATGATCCAAGTGACCCCAAGGTTCTTTAATACTTCAGCTCTTGTATGGTTCAGGTGTTACTGCCCAGTACTTGCTAAAACTTGACATCATCTTAGCTGAATTTGAGCGCGCTCTCTCTTTCCATAAAGGAAAAATGTTTTAATTTCAAAGTCTATTTTTGCTTATAAACTGCAATCTTGTGTTTTTAACAGTCCTTGTGAAAAAGCAGAGGGCAATACAAATAGCTCAGACTGAAAATTGATTTGGGGATTGTAGGGCTAACTAAAACAAGCGTTCTTTGAAAGTCTCCAAAAGAAATTCAAATTAAGATGCAAGTTACCTTTCTGTCATTTTAATGAGAACTCACCTGTCTGGCATATCCACAAATCATTTCTCGGTTATTGTGAAGCTGACCCGGTTGACATCTTAGAGGAAATGTAACTGGGCACTGGTAAAATGGGCACTACAGTTTGAATTATTTTGACATTTCTTCCCTTTAAAAGGCACTGAGACAAGCTTTTATGCTTACAATGACCTAAAAATCATTTTATGCAATACAAGCATCTTAAAATAACATGCATGTAAACATAGAGGCTGTCATGAAGAGCTGGCTCATCTTCAAGACAAAAATCTTAGAAGTGAAAGATGTCCTTGTATTCGTGTAATCAGCAGTCCAGCAGCGTGAATAGTCATTAAAAAAATGGTTTTGACATTGATATCTCAGAAAGATGAAGACTCAAATAAGCTAGGTCGATCCAAGGAAAACTTTTCTAGTATTTTAACTGTGTTTTAAATTTGAAATTTCAAGATCAGACTGAAAGTCTAATTAATTCACTCCCTAAACAAGAGCATTCAATATGTATCTACCTTATGTCAGTTGCATGTGCTTAGGACAAGCTTATCATGCACGACAGGCTCTTCAGCCCTCCATTTTCAGTGCAGTTTGCTGGACCTCATGTTCCTCAAAAATACCTATTATGATACAGTGTGCCAACCTATACTGGGGGTCAGTTCTATCCAGTCTTTTTTTATTTTTTAGTATTTTTTCACTATTTAAAGTAATGCATTTGAGTTTCTTGCACTCCTAATCAACTGTGTTAGCATCTACTCAAGGAATTCAGCAGCAGCATTCAGTTGGAGTGCCAAACGGAATTTGTACATTTAGCTACACACACAGGTACACCAGGTAGGTAGGTAAGGCTGGGTTTGATGCAGAGAGTAACATAAATCCTAAATGGAACATATGGTTTGCAGAACTTGTCATTTAGATTTCAAAGTTAACTTCTGCTTACTTTAGAGTAATTTTATTTTTTGTCACAAACAACGGTTCAGAGTTGGCACATCCTTATAGGATACTACTTGCAGCAACAGTAAGAACTGAATGTCTGTACTATACTTGTAAAACCCATCATCATGGCAAGGTTTGTTCACTTGGCTGGACCTTTAATTAGTTGACAAGTAGCCCTGCCCACTTACCCTTTTCTTAGGTTTTTTAAACTGATTTTCAAATGGGGAATCAGTCTTCTGGTTTAGCTGCTGAGATAAATGAAAATACAGCAGGGAAAACTTGATTCTTAGTATTTAAGTTGGTGCAGTGATCCAAAAATTTATTGCCTTCTTCCTAACTACAACAAATAGGAATTTAATTAAATCAAAATAGTTTGAGGGGATCCACAGTTAATTTAATTTCTCTTTGGTTTTTAAGCAGAATGAATGCCGCATGTTTCGCGTTCAGTTTGGTGGAGATTCAAAAGAACAGATGCTGGAACACTGCTGCAATTGCGTTCAGAAACTTGCAGAGTATGTACCGGTTCAAGTAACTGATGAACAAAGCCAGCAGGTCTATCACAGTCTCAGTCAGCTGGCTAATAGTGAAAACCAAGTGAAGGACTCGGAACAAAATGCATCAGTACCACAGACCGTAAGTATGCAAGAACACATAGACAGAAAAATATAAAAATAATTAACTATTAGTGTTAGATCTGTAAATGACAAATTTTACTTCTGAAGAAAGTTTTTTGCAACTGTGAGACCATCTATATGAACTATGATTTGGGAAACCTAGTTAGTGAACAGGGCTACAGTTACTCAGGAAGTCAGCTGCTGAAGCTGGCTATCGTCTTCCTATTTTCTTAGTGTGCCTGAAAAAAAGTTAACTGAACAATGCTCAAAAAAGGAGTTCTAGCTCCTCAAACTGGTTGTAATGTACCTTAGAGCAATCAGATGCCTTTGTTTTGGCCTCCAAAAGGTCACTAATAACTAACACTAATATACATGTTTCATGTTATCATAGGAAGAATATTAGCAAGCATATGGAATGAGATTTATAGGTGGAAAAAGCTTTGCTCAGGGGGTTGAACTTTTCCTTAGCTAGGGACCCTGGAAGTGAAGAGAACAATTTATGCAGGGCTCAGGCAAACATAGGAAGTTACTAACCCATTAAAAGAAACAGCAGCAAATGCTACAGCCGAGCGTTGTTTACCAGTTCCCAATCAGATGGTGGTATGGTTTGGTGGAAGACTGAGATGCTTTCTGCTGAGGTTAAAAAACAAGAATAGGGGGCAGAGGATGAGAGCTGAATAGTTACCAAAAAAAACATGTCGACAATTTAATCTGTGTGATTTTCAGCAAAGACTGCTAGGAACCACCTGGCAGACTTTCAGATAAATTATACAGGGTAAGAAAGTGATCAGAGCCATTTATGTAACCATGAATCGTGTTCTCCTTTTTGTGTTTACCTACTCCTGTTTTGCAGTGTTAATAATTGTAAATATAGCAATTGTATCAATTTGAGCTTAACCTGACACATTTAATAGCGATTTCAGGGTAGGAACAGAATGTTTCCCCTCTCCAAGACAAAGATCTAAGGCAATTGGAAAAGGCAAAGGCAGATAGTATTTCTGAGGGTGACTAATTCTTAAATATGTGCTCTCTTGGGTATCCAGAGGATCACACTTACCAGCTCTAAAAAACATCCCTGCAGCTAACTTAGCCAGGATAGCTCTTGGGTAAGTGATAAAAACATCGGTACGATGACTGAGCCCTGAAAAAGTAATGTCAAAGCTTTCAGCTACATCATTTTCATGACATAATCTAGGAAGGTCCTATTCTACTGGACTGTGGAATCATATTTGGTACAGAAAGTGCAGGGAAAAAAAAAAATACTGCTAATTTGACTCGCACCATTTCCAGGAAGGCATATGGGAGACCCTTGACAGCTGATGTTCAAGATTTATTGTTTGTTCTTTAAGCAGATTACCTATACTCCGAGCTTTGCTCATTTCCTGATAAAGCTAAAGCAAAGAAAGGAAGGTGAAGTATGTCATGGCAGAATGCTATGGAGCACCAACAGTCATACTATTGGTATTAATAATGCTCTTTCTCCAGAAGTTAAGACTGAAAACCTTGCTCAGAAAATAGAATTGACAACTTAAACTATCTTTTTTGTGATGTGACCCAAGGGAAGGAAAAAAGCATGCTCCTGGTGAGCATTCATATACAGCTTTTTTTTTAAGTTACTACCAGTAAGTAGTTTAAAAGTTATCTTAGTTTAGACATGGCATTTTAACTACAGGCCCAATATTTCATGTCTTTCCTTTTTAAAGACTTGAGCAGATGTGCATTCAGGTTCCATAAAAAGATGCCTTTTTACTGCATAAGGTAGCTGAGCACAGTCTCTTCCCGTTACCTCTAAAAATGGAACTACTTCCCTTCTTGCACATACCCACACTCTGCTTGGTAACAAGCCCTTATTTGCATTTGATATTTTCTAGCCAGATGAACCTCTACCAGATTCCTGCCTTGGAGAAAGAAGATCTGTAACACAGCTAGCACAGGTAAAAAAAAAAAAAAATCTAATATTTAGATCCTGTAACTGAATTGCTCAGGCGTGGAGAGCAAGCCATCTTGTATACTGTAAACATCAGGATGCCATCACCTATACCAACAGAACCATAGCATCTTCTGTAATGATCTGGAGCTGGGAAATAAGCTGCAGAACCAGGTATTTCATGGTGTAATTACTCCATTTGCATAAGAACAAACCACCACACCAAGAACATCCAAATAAATGGCTTTGTCACTCTTTGACTCTGCAGAAATGACCTCCACAGTCATAGCGTATGTCTGAAAATATCAATCATCCGTGACCCACAACAAAAAAATCCCCTAATTCAGCTGACAGCTTCACTGAGAAGTCCAGGGTAAAGCCATGTTTAAAAATAACTGGAAGTTAACTGTTGCTTGTTTACTGTGTGAATTTGGGACAGTACAGAATCAGATGATTGAGGAGAAAACTCTCCTCTCTCCAACCTCTGCTCTTGTGCAGTTGCTTCCATGGGTCTTTCTTACCCTTTTTCCATATTGGCAAGATGATCAAGTCAATGTTTCTTCTCATCAGTGGTTTAAGGGACAACTCCTGTACTCCCTATTACAAATCTGTCCTCTATTAAACCCAAAAAAGCCTTTTAACACCTCTGTTTTCAGAAAGCAGAGGTCCCTGTACTCTCATCTCAGTGGTGAGAGCTGTATTACACACCCTGCTGTTTCATTCCCAACAGTTTTGTTATTGTCCTTTTACAGTGCAGCAAGAGTGCCCCAATAAGTGAGTGATCAAACAAGGCGGTTTGCCTTTGCCAACTGTATTTTTCATGACCAATCTGTTTTAAGAGGCAATACTAGCAAGTGCAATTAGCACCAACATTATAAAGAACAACTTAGCTTCTAAGACCTGCTATTCTGTGGTCCCTGTATAAGACAGGAGCACGAGATCTGCCTCAAAGAAAGCTTTCTGCCAGCGAGGCCTGTACTTGCTGCACACGTTCACGCATCTCTCACTTGAATTACTAACAAATTCCCTGGCACAAAAAGACTCCTTGCTGTAGTAGTTTCCAACATCTTCCTCTACTTGCCCCTCCACTTAGCTTAACACAACTGTGCTCTGAGCTGCAGTCCCACAGGCTTGCCACACACAGTTTGCTAGAGGCTGAACTTCTCTTCCCCACTTGAACTTCAGAAACACACCCTTTCAGCTGGTGTTCTGGAACACTCTGGAGTTAAATTTCTCCATTTCCACCACTTCAGGAAGCTAGCAGAAACGCTGGTTTTAAGCGTTTTCTTGCAGGTTTTTGTTTTTTTTTTTAAAAGATACTCAACAGTCTTCAATTTGTGTTTAAAGATATTTTTCTTCAGTCAAGACTATGGCATGACCAAAAAAGCAACACTGCAATGTAAGCAAAAATATAAGATTAGCAAAAATATTTAGGGTTGGGTTCCCCCCCCCACAAGCCAAACACAGGTACGCTCCAGCTGGCACCGTGCCCTGTCCATCGGCCAGTTGTCTTGCACCGTTTCAGGTTCAAGCAGCAGCAGCGAGGGTCTGACTGAACGTAACAGCAGTCTACCTTTCCCAGATGGAGAGGCTCGGTTTAGCCTCTGCCTCGCATATCAGTGAATCAAAAAAGAGGCCAAACTAGGCATCTGAAGTTTTTAAAGCCAGATACAGACTAACTAGCATCAGGCGTTCCCCCTGTAATAACACCATTCATCGCCTCTGCACATCACACCTACCTCATTGCGAAAGTAGCACCTCAGTGATTTTCTTTGCTTCTGCTCTCCCATGCAAAGTATCCAAAAAGCATCTGTAACCGATGCTGCAGCTTTAACCACTTCAGCACAGACAGGTAAAGAAACTTAAAGGCCGAGTGGGTGGTGAGGTAGAACATTTGCAGCCCAAACGATGGAAAAATTTTGGTACAAACACTCAGTCGTTAACACATACTATGAATAACACAGTTTACAAGGAGCAGCAGCCCTGGCTGCAGTAGGGCCTTTGAACTGTGAAGTTACCGTTTTTTTAACATGGCTTGCATCCAGCAGGAGAGCTGGCAGCCCACCACAATAAAGTTTTAGT
This sequence comes from Fulmarus glacialis, assembly GCF_000690835.1. NCBI lineage: Eukaryota > Metazoa > Chordata > Aves > Procellariiformes > Procellariidae > Fulmarus > Fulmarus glacialis. Next base: position 60,330 of record NW_009216018.1, on the reverse strand, counting down.
CGAGCTGCTTCAGCTTGTCATAGGAACAGCAGCGTGGAAAGTGCTCGGGAGTTGCCCAATAGCCTACCGATCCATTAGACTTGTGCCTTTCTCCGGTGTATCTCCTGGAGGAGAGCAGCAGCCCCTACGGGTGCTGGGAGGCGGTCAGGGCTTCCTCCACCTCAGCACGTGAGGCTGTACACCTTCACTCTGCTGCCACGGGTTTTACACTGAAAAGTGACACAATGCACAGAGTTTGCCCACCACCAAGGGAAAAAGCTGGGGGAGGGGGGGTTAAATGGGCATGAAAAGGATGTTTTGACTCCTAAAAAGCCCATAATTTACTTCTGAAAGACATCTTGCTAGATTAAGAGCTAAGAACAGCATACTTCGTTATCCTTACAGAATTCAGGTGGCAGTACATACGCTTCATACAGGATCCTTTTCTCTTACGCAGAATGGATATTCACGAGAAAAAGCTGGGGGAGGGGGGGTTAAATGGGCATGAAAAGGATGTTTTGACTCCTAAAAAGCCCATAATTTACTTCTGAAAGACATCTTGCTAGATTAAGAGCTAAGAACAGCATACTTCGTTATCCTTACAGAATTCAGGTGGCAGTACATACGCTTCATACAGGATCCTTTTCTCTTACGCAGAATGGATATTCACGAGGAAGCCATGTTACCCAGGAAATTGGCATTCCTTCTGATTTAAATAATTGTGAAGGTATTCAAAGTTGCATAAAAGCTGTATCGGAATCGAAGCTAGGTATCCGAGAAAAAGTTCCATACTGAAATCACGTCTGATTGAAAGTTTTCAAACAGCATTAATAACAAGGCAGATGCATCTTTATTAAATACCAAAGGAAAACTTTGACGTAGCTGCATTGTTACAAAAACTGTGTAACGTTACCTTTTATGTCCAAGATGAGTGCGAGACCTTTGTTTACTTTCGCAGTCTGTGCTGAAGAAGTCTGAGCTCCCCCTTGTGTATCGGCATTCAGTGTGGCACGCACGGGAGCTGGGGCCCTTCATTCGCTTATGTCTTATGGATCAGAATTTCCCAGCTTTTGTGGAAGATGTGGAAAAGGAATTGAAAAAACTCGCAGAAGGTTGAGAAATAGCAGCTTGCCACCACTGGAACGCACGCTCCAGGATACCCAGCACTCGGGATGCACAAGTTTAAGTGCGATTAAATATTTGAGAAAGTCTCACGCGGTGTTTTTTTTTGTCAGTGTTTTATTTTTAAAAACAGGTGAATCCACTTTTTATACATCATTGCACTTCAACAAATACACAGAACACAAGTTCATGCATCTACAGTTATGCACATCATGAGAACCCTGTTAGGTCTATTTCTACAATCTTTAAATCATGAGAAATTACAGTGTCAAACTAAAGAGTATAACTAGTTGCATAGAATATCACCATGCTGTAACATTTCATCATTTAAACAAAACAAAAAAAAAAAAAAGAAAATTATAAAAGTTTGCCTGAATTGAATGTACAAGAATATGTTGAACACATCAGTGCAAAAGGATTTGAGAATTTACATGAGTTAACAAAAAAAAAAATCACTTAAAAAGCAATCATATATATATATTTATAAACTGAAGTCTTGTTTTTGTTTTCAACTGCATTCCACCACCACCACGTCGAACCATTCCAGCTTTTGAAGTCTGATTATAGGACACCCAAGTCTCTCTATATAGGTTAAGCCCTTAAGATAATTTCAATTTATATTACTTCTCTAAGTACCAGAACAGTATAATTCTCTCATCTTTCAGACATACAGTAAGGAATGAATATCAGCAGCTTAAAAATGAAACACAATTACTGTATTTTGGTTTTCCCCCTCCCCCAAAATATAAATATATACTGTATATATTTTTAAGTTTTGCTGTACTTTACAAAAATTATCACTAGATGGCAGCAGTGCGTTTTAGAGCTTTGCCAATTTTAACAGCTACAGGAAGTAAAAAATGGCGCATGCGTGAACCGACTTACTACTCCTAATGCTTAAATAGATTAAGGAAAAAAAAAAAAAGCAACATTCACAGCACATCAAGCCCAAAATAGTTTACACCTTCTACACTGAAGCATTATTAAAATTTATCTGGCTAGGTCATCCTTACAGGAGAGGCTAAATAAGGCATGCTTTAGACAGTCATATTGTTGCTCACTTGAAAAGGAGGAAAAAAAAAAAAAAAAATCAGACAGAACTGGAGTTCTAGAACCAAGAGTTCCAACCCTTAAATTTAGCAGGTCATATTGCCATCAGTCTCTCAGAAACTTAAAGCTCTAAAAAAGAAATGAGAAAAGGTGCTAGTCAATGCCCGGCAGCATTTTCAACATCACGTGCCACAACAGCGTGCAATCAAAGCGCTTGACATCCGTTTCGGTCTTAAATGAAGATAAAGGCTTCCCAACCAAGGTTAGCGTCCAGATTTAAGACTGAATGAGGAGGGGTTTGGGGTTTTTTTTATTAGCAATAGCAGTGGTTATGTAGAGTTTGACAGCTATGGGATCATTAAACTACCTGCGTATTTTATGAAAGAAGTCTTTCGATAACCCCCAGTGCTCTTTGAAGCGCGGCAGGAAGGCCGCTGCCATCCTCTGAGCAGCTGGTAGCTTTTAATACGTGGAACAAGTTATGTCTACGCACCCCAAGCACTACAGAAAAAGGAGGGCGTTAGCCTGACCGTTTCCGAGCTGTGTGCAAGTCATACTTACATGATAAGCATTTTTAATTTGTGTTTCTCTGGCGTAAGTTTTTATCTTTATGATTGTTTGTAGAATTGGTTTTCCTGGAGAAATAAAAAAAAAAGCACCGAAATCAATCACAACTTTAGGGAAAAGCGTCTTTGTACATACTAAGTTAAACGGCATTTCATTCTTCCTCCTCTTAAGTGGCTAAAGACAACGCGACTTTTAGGCTGTTTGCATGTTGCCGCCTTCTTGCCCTGTGCAATTCGCCTCCTACAGCTGTCATTCTGCTTCCTAGTTTTACTGCTTCCTTCTTACAGCTGAAGCTCCCCCCACCCCGATTTGCCACTTGACTAAGATATTTGTAAAAAAACCATACCAAATCTGCTACACCAGGCAGTCCGGGAGACCACGTGTGGCTTCAGCACAAATATTTGTTTCTAACTCCTTCAGCAATATTTGTTTTTCTAGCAAGGACCTTGCAGGTATCACTTTTCTTTATTCCAATGCTAACAAACAACAAACCAAAGGGCCCATTACCATTAGTGATGTCACACCTAATATCACTCTTATGTGCCGTAAACTGCCATAAACCCTCAGATTAAGCCCAGTAGTATTTTTTTTCTTAAAATGCACTTACATTGGCCCAGCTGGTTCATCATCTGCAGCAAGAATTCCGACGCAATCCAGGGGAAAGACAAGGAAAGGAAAGAAAAAGAGAGTCAGTCTTTGCACCGAAACACCGGCTGAACTGCGAACAGCAAACCGATCTATCTACAGCATTAAAGGCCATTCCACTTGGTAGTGCAAAGATTCATGGAGTTATTTTTCTGGATTCAAGTTTTAATGGCAGGTATGTTGCTTCAATGGTTTTAGTTAACACTTTGAATGCTTGTCATGAAGAACTGCAACTGTAGCGGACAGATTATTGCAATATGGTCAGACTCATCTTGTCCCCAAGTTCCAGTGGTTCAATCTCAAAAAATTGATGAGAAGACAAACCAACGTTTCAGTTGTAAAATCCTGCTGGTTGTTTTCTTGCATTGATTTTTTTTTTTTTTTTTAAAATACATTTTTTTAAGCCATCCTTCAAATGCTCATGGGTAATTACTGGTATATACACAACAGGGTATATACACCATATGCTCCTCTTCCCCCATGGATGATACAACCTCTACGTGCTCCATTTTTCTCAATGTCTAATTAGAACGGACCAGGTTAGGAGGAGGTTGAAGGTGCAATACTTATTCAAGTATTTTGTCAAACGTAGTCCTTGGATAGCAGCAGGCATCGTGCATCCGATTGAGCACAGGGCTCAAAGCACCAGGAGAAGTCAGGGGTGTTGTGATACCTCCAGACACAACAGACTTCAGCTACAGAAGACTGACAGCATTGTTCTGCCTGTGTCTCTTGGCAAAAATATTCTCTTTTAAGAATTGGAAAAAGATCTGCCAATGAGTAATGTTTCGCATTAGCTCTTTCATGACCAATTGAACTTTTTTTTTTTTTAAATGGTAAAACAGCTTATTTTGCCCCCAAGCTGCGGTACAGAAGACAGAAGTGCATTTAAACAGCAGTACAAAAATCAATCCAGAAAGTTAACGCTCCTGTAGAAGTATTTTGGGGGGACCAATTCAGGACCTGCTGTCTTTGGCATTCAGCAGTTGCCGTTCCCACCTCGTGCTAGAGAGATTTTTCACTGAAGTCTTTAAGAAACTCTCAGCAGGATTCCACAAGGGTGCTTAGTGCACATGAAGCAGTTATGGAAATTACAGTCTTAACAGTGTAGGCATCCGCATGAGCACACGCTAGGAGTAATGTCGGTCAAAGGGGACATTACTCCACCTGTACCTTCAAGGCAACGGATAGGCAAAGCCACCGCTAGCACAGACAGTGACCGGAACAAAAAAAATATTTCAAAAAAATAAAGAACTAACCACAAACCAAGAGCTTTACAGCCAAAATAACATACTAGCGACACACCAGTGTCCACAGAAGTCCATTACCAGCAACAGTACACTATCGGACAAGATACAGAGAGAACTAGGACTAGTAAGGACAACCAGACATCAATGTGCTGTTGTATATACAGTGGAGATATACAGAGACACACCAGGTACTGAAACACAAAGCACAGTAGAGTAGGCCTAGAACTTCCCTCCACAAACATCTTTCGACTCACGAAAGATCTTCAAGCAGGCTGCGCTACGTGCTCCGCACGCTGGCCGGGAAGAGCCTCGGACAGACAGCAAGCCCTTAGATCCCCCCACCCCCAGGTCAGAACTGCTACCGATGCCATTCTGCTTAAATCTCGGCTATCTCTGCTTTCTAACAAGCGTTGTCGACATCTTTGGGAGTTTGTTTGGCTGGACTTCAGAAATATCAAACTGCACCGTTAAGATACAAGCTCTCTCTCGCTAGAAAATAACCATTTTTCCTTCTCTCTTAAAATATTTAGATGCCTATTTCAGATAAGTAGTTTTGTGTGTTTAAACAAAAAAAAAAAGCTTCACATTTATAAAGGCTGCCATCGGGTGTTTTCCTAACGAAGACCCAACAAAAATGCCTACTAGAATACTTAAAATTATATGGTGGATCACCACCACCCATCCCTTTCCCATCTACAACCTAAACAGAGATAAAATAAGACCGAGGAAAATTTCTCTGTGCGTTACTATCCTGGTCAGCCATTTAGCTGCTGGAAAAGCATCCCCAGTACAGTACAGACAAAGACCGAAACCTTAGCGAAATCGGGGCAACAGAACAACAGAAAAATAAGTACAAAATTAGACTAAATAAAGATTAAAAACAGCAAACTGAAATCCAAATTAGTTGTGAACGTGAATGAAGAAGTTTTAAGAAAAAGTGTTAACATTATGACTTGTGCATTGTATAGACTGAAGCGGAGATTAAACAAACTCCAAAGCATGCAGATCTCTCACTTACCACCATTTTTTTAAGGGTATGATGCAATTGAAGGGGGGAAAAAAAAAGAAGTCATAGTAACCGACAAATATCAATATAACTCAAAACCTTTATGCCAGAAGAGCTGCTCTAGTAACCGATTGTCTCTAAGAGTGTGTAAAACCTATGGCCATAGAGAACATCCTCCCAGCATGCTGCTTCATTCCATTCCGCACCCGCAGGGCTCCCGAAACGCTGCCAGGTGAGCTGTGATTTTATAATTGACCACACTAAACCCCTCCTTTTGCAGGAATTTCCTTTTGAATTTGGGGGGGATCTGCAGACTTCAAAACCCCCGTTGTTTATACAATACAAGATTAAAAAAAACCCAACCAGCCATGCCTTTCTTGTGGGTATCGTGATTATCTGCTTAGTGTTGCCCTGAAATAGCACATTTCTGAACCAAAAGGTTAGAACTGCTGCTGTCTTTAACACATTGTGTAACATGTGTAATCAATCCTTCCAGGCAAAAATATCTGGGCATTAAAATTGCAAGATGATGACAAATAGATTTGCTTTAGCTCCTCCACTTGTATTAACTGTCTGGGAATGTAACTCATGCTTCGGCAGTCTGAGAAGGGGGCTGTGTTTTGTGCCCCCCCCCCTTCACCTTTACTTTCAGCCTTAATTTATACGGCATTTTAGATGTTACTCAGTTTCTTTTACCTCCTTTGGAAAGCTACAGTATTTATTTTTAATATCAAATTAATCTTGTGTAGCCTCTTATGACTGGTGGAGGTTAAAAACGAAACACTAGCGGGTACTTCCAACACTAAGATTCAAATTTGTTGCACCCGAAGGGACTCTACGTTTCTGCTCGTGCTTCAAAACTTGCAAAGAAATCTACACAACGAGGAGTCGAGACCAGCAGCTTCAGCAATGGTTCTTGTACTGGCACGTGGCAACCCTCAGACCTGCCTTTACAGATCAGTAGCGAGCTGGAGCATTATTAAAATGAAACTTATGTTCAATTCCTGTTCAAATGCTTAAAAGGAAAAGCCAGCGTCTGTGGCAGCTTTGGGGTCCTGTGTTACAACACAACTTCTACGGTCTGCGAAGCAATTTGTTGGAACTGTTACAGAGACCATTGGGAAATTTTTATATTTAAAAGCTAGCTTAAGATTTTGCTTTCTGGGAAGAGAAAATTTGACAGTGGCTTGAAAATTTTTGAGAAGAACATTTATAAGAATTTAGATGTGTTTGCCCAAGTTGGAAAAATTAAAATGTTTTTTTGTAAATTTTTCAGATCTTAACTTGTAAAACATTCAGAAGGCTCCACATCGAGCACTCAAAGCAGTCCACAGCCACGCAGGACCGCAATGCTTTCTCACAAGGTAGCTGCTCACAGGGACAGGAGCGTTACAATCTGCATTAACCGCTTAGGGCTTTGGTTGCACACAAAGATTCGAAGGTGGCATTTACCACCACAACGCACGTCAGGTTCGGAGCAATGCTCTGCTCTGTGGCTTCACTAACAGGAATATTTTGGAGGGAGGGGGAAGAAGAGGTGAATGGAGATGCTCGTCTTGCTCCGTATAGCAAACCAATAAAAATAAAGCAGTTGCTCTGAAATGGAATGAAGGCACAAGCGTATCGGCAATGGAGACTCTCTGGCCAAGATTACTTACATTAGACTGGAGGAATTCTGATCCTATAATAGCATCTAACAAATTAGTATATAAAAGCCCAAAGGAGCCAGGCTACTCAATTACCACTGAGATACAATGATGCTCGCTGCTAGGTGTAGTTGACAGCTACAGTCTCGCAATGTGCCTGTCTGACAATTTTCTCCCCTTGATAAATTTTAAGCGTGGGAGAGAAAGGTGCGGGTAATAGGAAAAAAACAAAAACAAAAACAAAAAATAACTTGTTACAAGGTAAACCATTTCAGTGAAAACATTTTGTTCTTTAAATTACTTACAGTAATAGCAGGAACAGGGAAAGTCAAGAAAAAAAAATGAGTATTAGAAAGAATGTGGTGATATGGATGGAGCTTCTGCAGAGCCGGAGCAGAAAAACATTTATGGAAAGTCTTTGTATTAAGCTGAGAAATAAGAAGGGAAGAATGAAAAAGGACATGTTATAACCCAGTCACCTCATGGCTTTGAACTAAAGATCATGTAGAATTATGGATTTTAAAGTAAAAACTGTTTACATTCCTACAGGGGAATGTAGCCAAGAAGTTTTTACTTTCTACTTACCCCAGAACACACCCTTTAAAACAGCATCTTTGCTAATTTTAGGCTATTTGATCCAACAACAACAGAAAAAGCGCCTTCTTTAGGAATCTTTGATACACTACATTCAGGTCACAATGGCTGATCGCTACATCTATGAAAAACAAGCAGCCCAAGCTATACCACAGAGGAATAAAAAGCTATTTGCTTCCTTTTGTTGTCAAGGGAAGTCCAAGCAACTTGCATTCTGAGCAAAATGCATCAGCAGTCCCCTGCTGAAACCGTTTCCCACCGTACATGCAGTGACGTGCCAGTGTCTCTGGCCTCGACATGCCACGTTCATGCAGCTTTCATCACCAAAAGCCCGCTCTTGATGTTACAAAACCTAGCCGCTCTCTGGAAAAGGTATGTGATCCGTATATTGCTTTACCATGTGTAAAGCAAGTCAAAACTCTCCTTTTGAAAGGATGCGGAAATTCAAGCGCAATCTGCCCTCCCTTCCTCCTTCCAGCACATAATTTGGATGCAAGGGGGCTCACACCTGCGGGCAGATTACTGGAAGTACTCCCTGCAGTCACCTGCCCTCCCAGGAGGATGAGAATGCCCCTAATCCACAGGCATGACAGCAAGAACCTGCACCGGGCATCCGCTAAGGCCATCCTTGCACCATTTCTGGTGGAAATACGGGTTTCATGGGTGCAAACTTCCTTCTTCTGCTATACAGCAGCAGCAGCAGCAAAAATAAACTGAATTATGTGAAGGAGGAAATATTAGCAAAGGAGCTACTGAGCAGCCCTGTTCCGTGGCATAAAAAGCAAATAAACTAAAGACAAAAAGCAAGGTCCATGCAAAAAAACCCTGCAGTCAGGAAATGCCAAAGTTAAAGGAGTGTCCTCATCCTTCCAGCATGGCAGCGCTTCTAGACGGAGGTAACACCTTTTGTAAGGCCAGCGAATACAGTGGGAAAGAATAGACTGGGAAAGTGTCTCGTAACACAAAGCCCTTTATCCCCCCAAACTCTGAAACCTAAGCGGCCTCACTCTGCAGCTAAACAGTAAATTGAGAAGAACTGCTCCAAATTTAATCAGGTTATCTGTCACTCTACCCATCCGCCAAGAGACGAGGTAGTTGGCACGCTAAGACAGGTAATTTTTAGCCTGTGGAACATGGAGATGAGAGGGAAACGGAATTAATTCAATTGGCTTTACTTTGGCTGGCCAGGTAGAGTTCCTAAGCACTCTGGAAAGCATCCCAGACACCTTCCAGGATACAGATGTTTTCTCCAAACAGCCACATCCCCCACTAACAACTCGGTGCTTCTGTTCAGCATCAGTTACCAAAAGTCCTTTTCGGCACTTCTTTGTTCAGACTCACCAAAAAGGTACAGCCCCCAAGCCTTGCCTATTTTTTTTGTAGGCTGATGCAGCTGTAAGACCACTCGCTTTTCTATGAAGTTCTTACAAATATCCTTTTGCGTGTACACAAGTGCACTGCAAATACTAACACGGAAATTTCTGATCTGGTTTGTCAAAGGGTTATGTACTTCGGCGGTTCGCCTGGGAAACATCATATTCCTCTAAAAACAGTTCTTCATCAGTCAGGGCGGAGTGGGGGGACCCTCAGGATTTGCTGTCTCACTACCTTATGCTACACTGAGTCAGAGGATTCTTTGGAGATGTGGAAATGCTAAATAGTTCAATCCAGTTCCCAAAAAAGAGCAGCAAGATGAGCAGTTTCTGGAAGGTGGCACCTCAGTGAAGGCAGGCTAGTACAGCCGAGAAAGGTAAAAAGACTCAAATTAGGTGTGCCTGTTATTAGTGGAGTCTGGCACAATCCTGCTCCAGCTTTCAGCTTGGGCTGGTCTCCTCCGAGGGGATGACCGCGGGACACTGAAGGGCTGCCTGTAACTTGTGCAGGCTTAACTGAGCCAGCCCTGGAAACCACGTCATTTGGGTACTGCACGAGGCGAGAGCTCAGTGTGGGCACCAGCACCTCCCAGCAAGACTCAAGATAAATGCAGCTGAACTGCATTTCATCCTACACTGTTATCAGTCAGGCTTTGCACTGGCTGCAGGTGTACTTCTAGACTGTTGATTTAACAGTTCCTTCAGCTCCAGAAAGGCTTTGATTTTTCTGTATACAAGGGAAGTTACCACATTTAGTACCACTGTTTTTCTCCAAAACTTTTAAAAAAAATCCTTAAAGTGTCCCGAGTAAGTCATCTTTGCAGAAGGTCTATGCAGAAATCCTCACTCCCGAGAACTTCTCAACACGACAGACATTAGCCAGTACATCAGAGGTTCTCAAGGGGAAAAAAAAAGCCTGACTGAACATGGGAGACATCCCCCCTCCTCTCCCTAAGGTGAGATCTACAGCACCCCATGGGCCACCCCAAAGCATTGCAGAGGAGCAAGACTACAGGTACAAGGCTTGCACCCCAACATTTAGGCTGTTTACCGGTAGCAGACACCTTATCTGCAGGAACAGACAGCCTGCAGCAGGAGGACGTGCCAAGCCAAATGATAACGATCCACTAGGCAGCGGTCCAAAGTAAGATGCAAAATGGCCATCCATCCTCAAATGTGGCTGGGGTTTTTTGGCTGCTTCTACCTGCTACTCCAGAGCAAAGGCAGGACTTCAGAGAAATCTGATGACTAGGGCAGGTCCAGGGTTATTCCACCATAACAAGACCAGGAGAGGGGTGATGGTAGGGAATATGAAGGAATCTCAGTGTCTAAGGAAAAATTCAGAGTGGTCCAAGGACAAAATTCACATCCCAGCAAGAAGGGCCATCAGTGAGGTTGATGAGGCTACCGTTTTTTTCCCGTTAGCAAGCAGGCACTAACAGCTCAATCATTATTGCTGCAGCAGCTTCATATGAAGATCTGGCACAACCACAACCCTTGTCCTTAAAGCTTAACACATCAAAAGCAATACTAAAAAAAAATCTGGAAAATCAGCTGAGAGTTCAGAGAGATCACAGCTGTTGCCAAATAATATTTGTGTTAAGGAATATGGTGTTTAGACTAATATCTGCATGAGTTGCTGGCTCAGCTGTAGGCTCATTGATGTTACCCGCTACAGCTCACTGCAGCATGCGGAGGCGGATGTATGATTTTGGAAGCAGAGAGTTTAAATTCCAAATGATAAGCACGCTATTGCATTAAAACGTTAACTTTGGCATTTCATAACAATGTATTTAAAATAATAAAATTAAGAATAACCTAAGTAAAACATCCAAGTGTGGAAATCAGCAGACTATCAACGATTTCTCACATATGCATTTGTAAAATGCCCCAGCTTATAGGATGTTTCCCACCATGATATCACAGAAAGCTTCAAATGCCATTACAGAAAATGCAAGAGTATCCAAGGGAATGTAGGACTCAAGTCTGCCTTTAGTTGAGAAGTTACGCCGATTGTGTCTCTTCATCCAGGCAAACCTAATACACAGATATTGACTGTGATATTCAGTATTGGATTTTGTCCTCCAAGAAAGTGGACAGAGAAAACACATGTCCACCACAGAGGTGCATCACTCTGCAGGACTCAAGCTTAGCTGCCTTTAAAATAATAGCAGACTGAGCAAGCAAATTTAGTAACCTCAGTTACTTGGCTCATCATCTTGGACACCTCCATCAGAGATGATGAGCCTGGATGCCTCAGGCATCTGAAGAGCGGCCAGACCAGCCAGGAAAACTTCAGCCTTTGAAACAAACAGGTAGTGAACTCTTCACCTCCAACGTGTGCTTAATCGCACTAACATGGTGCATTGCGATCTGGTCAAGTCAAAGCCAATTTCTATTGGATTAAGTGCAATGAATATTTACATATCAAATTACAACCTGATATCTTGTTTCAGACCTTGTGAAACTTCATCAAATGAAAGTCTGAGATGCAGGGAACTATGAACAGCCACCAACATAGAGGTGAGATTCTCTCCGGCCATCCCGACATCAAAGTTAGGCCAACGTGGGATAACAATGAGAGAAGGGCAAGACAACATTTAAAGTGTCTTTTTCGAAGTTTTCTGGGCTGGTTGAGAGCCATTTTGAGGACAAACGGCTGGCCCTTAGCCATGAAGCAACTGTGTATAAACCCCTTAGCAACTGTGAAGCTGTTAGTTATGCAGAGGAACATGCACTACACGGTTTAAATTTTGTTGGATACACACCTAGACCAGTCTTAATGCATGCTCCATAAGCAGTTAGTAAATGCTGCTCAAGTGGTTAAGATCAAAAGCTAGTTTCCTCTAGGTATGCACTACTTAAGCCAGTTTTCATCTGCTACGGAAGTGATCCAAGCCTCAGCCATTCTCAGAGTACTAACATTTATTATCTGTTTCGTAAGATTACTTTTTTTTATTCTTTGAAACATAGCCCAGGAACCGTGAAGTTGTTTTTGCCCACGCTTCACAACCAGATCAGTGTTTCAGCACCTACATTTTCATCCCAAAAGGGCAAACGTCTTGCTGTGTTGCTATTGATCCCTCGTGCAGCTCGACAACAACTAGTCATTGCTGCACAACCTGCAACACAGCTGCCTTGGGAAGTTATCTACCATGCTAGAGGGCTCATCCAACGCAGGAAGACACTAGTGACTCAGCGCTTCCCGTACTGATTCAGCATGTTGCCCTCCACGTACTCTAAAGCACCTGCTCCATTACTTGGATGCGTCATGTTCCTACAGCACGATGGCATACCAGCCGCCTCTCATGAGGATTCCTTGGATAGGTTTTCTTGACAAACACTGTAGTAAGCAGCTAGGTGTCACATTAAAGCCTGTTTCTCAATGTGGTTCTTTCAAATGCCCATTTTAGCCTCAAACCGCCCCTTCCCCCCTCTTTAAAAAAGGAAGGTATGCAGAAGCAGCTCAAAGATGAAACAGTTACTACTTTTTTGTGTACCAAGCAGAGTGTAACTAATTAGTGCTACCATCAAACCTGATAATAAATAGCTAAATCTTTAAAAAATATAACTCAGTGGCTATTACAATTAGATATAGTTTCCAGGGCACTCCTTAAATACAAAATCAGTTACAGACCAAAATAAGAGCCCTACCCCCACCCTTTTAACATTGAAAACATGTTTTATTTCTGAAGCACCTCCGCCGCCCCAATCCCTTGAAGTGCAATGTTTCCTTACAAAACCTGCCCAGTGTCCAATCCAGATACCACGTGGAAGAGGGAGTGCCATCAGGGATTAGAGTGTTTCCAGCTCTCCCCTTGTGCTGTTCTACGCTCCTTAGGGCTGACGTGCAGGATTTCTCAGGGCTGATACAGCAGGAAAGAGACGGGAGCGCTAGACCCACCTTGTGTAACAAAAGCTTTAAAGGTAATGAAGTAACGGCCCTCCCACCCCGCAGTCCGAGATCTTGGGGAAATCCAGCGTTAGGACTTCACACAGCACTTGGACCCTCTGTGCTTGCTGGTCTTAATGTTTGGAGGGTGAACAGATGAGAAAGCAAAGAGCTCAGAGCTGAACGAACTGTGCCGCTGATCCTTCCTGCCACAAAGCCCCATGCTGTTCTGCTTCCACAAGTTCGCTTTGCCTTTTTTTTTCTCCCCCTCCCCTCCTTACAAGCGGCTTTGAGCACACTTACCGTCTGGGACTTCATCCGGCCGCTTCCTTTTCTCATAAACTACTATGATGACAACGAGGATAACGATTTCTGCCAAGATCCCCAAAAAGGGCCAGAGGGGAGCCAAGTGGCTGCGGACACGGAGGATGGTTGTGACTGAGACAGAGCCGACCTGGTTGGTTGCATTGCATTGGTACTCGCCAGGATCCTCATTTATCTGTAGGTTTGTGATGCTGAGCTCAGTGTAGTTGTCTTTATTTGAAATAAAGAATCTGCCGGAGGAGTTGTTGATGTCCTGATAAAAGGAGAAGGGTGGAAGAGGAAAAGAGCAAGAGCTTTAGTAAGTTCTGGTGCCTTTTCATTTCTACGTGATGGAAACTAGATTTGAGGGATTCTTCAAAGAGGCTGGTTCCTTAACGCAACAGAAAAGCCCACTGTCAATATTTATTCTGTATCTCTCACTAAAGTGAATTGTGCTTCAAAACAGCAACAAAAAAATGCCAACTTGACTGACAAGCTGTATTTTTATCCTACTTTAACAGTATCAGACATGAAATATGCCAGTGGTTGTGATCACGTAAGCTACCATGTTCTCAGCCTTTTGCTTCAAGAGAAACTTGAAACCAGTTTACAGCAGTAAGATGAAACGGGTCGACCTAAACAGATGAGACAAGTAACAGGACAGAGGATACATTCCCTAGTAGGCGACAAAATGATTTCAAAGTAGAGGGGGAAAAAAAGAAAAAGCAGTACCAGTTAAGATTATTCTACACCACATTAGATAGCATTTTCTAACTATTTAAGGAATGACGGCCTTAATAAATTTTCATCTTTGCTATGTTTTTTAAAAGAAACACGCACTGCTCACAGATTTGTGGTCAGGGCAGCCTAAGCCACCGACTTCAGGAATATTTAGAGAAGCTGGAATTCGAGCTGGAATTCAAATGTAGAATACTCTTTCTATGTTTGAAAAAAAAGACTTCCAGAGTTGCTTACGTTTAAAGAATTCAAAAGGGGCAAAACGTGACCAAGTATGGATGTTTGATCTTCCTGAAAGTCAATCTTGGATGAATTTATCAAACAACTTCACCAGAAAGACAGCGTTAAGGGAAATCTGCAGAACCATACAGGAGACTGATGACTCACAGCACTTGGTAAGTCACTCATACAGCACCGTCCCTTAAAAATTTAAGCTCACACTTAACAGTGAACAATCAACCCATACTATTATTTGCTTAACATTTTTTCTTCATCTGTCAATCAAATTGCTACCTCTCTGGCAGGTCATACAGCAACCTAAAAACAGGTGGGCTGAGGATTTAGCAACCTCCAGCTTCTCTTCTGGTATTCCAATTGCTGGTCAGGTTTTTTTGCTCACTAGATCAGTCGCCACATAGAAAAAATATGATCACTTAAACACTAATAGGTATCACTGCCACATCCTCATATTGAGTCTTGTGAGCTCAAACAGTAAAACTGGAAAACAGTTTGAGAAATTTATAACCAAATGCATTTTAAAATCACATTTCATAACTCACATTTTGCAATTTAAAGCAAATACCCTGAACATCATATCTTTCTGGACAGCTCATAATTGCCCAGCAGCAACACAATGAGCAACTCCATTCACACAGCAACAATATAAATATCTATTTTATACTCACTGCTGCTGAAAAATTTCAGCTTCACTCACTAACGTATCAGACTTCTGAGGAACTGCATTTCAAGAAGTTATAAGGCACCCCAAAGAACATATCCCTAAAACCAAGGTGCTCGTTTCCTTCCTTACTGGGGGTTTTGGCAGGTTAATAGACGCCTGACACCCCAGTTTTCTTACCTCAAATACTCCATTGACCTTCTTGCGCCACACCCACTCGGGATGCGGGAAGCCCACCGACTTGCAGTACATGAGTGCCTCCTGCCCCTCATTTTTATTTTCACTTCGCTTGTGGCCAGTGATGTCAGGAGTAGCTATGAAACAAAACAGAAAACCGCTGTTTACAAGTTGCTCATTAAAGAGTTATTTCAAGCTCTGAGAATTTGAACAGAAAATAATTGACAAGTTCCCTGGAAGCTGTTGCCTTTCCCACACCAAGCCCACCTTACAGAAGAAAAACTGCGATTCCCACATCTCTCCAAGCAGCATCTCAACTGAAGATCTGCAAGAACATCCTTCAGGCTTGGTTTGCCAGACAAATTGAGGGACGAGGGAGAAATATCAACATCAAACTTGAGTTATCTACCACAAACCTACAAAACTAAGACAGCCCAGCTGTTCCCCAGTGCAGGAAGCTGATAAACATCCACCTCTCCCCACCGCCCAGGAGGTCCCTGCGGCTCTGCAGTACCTTCAGCTTCGAAATAGAGCTGTCAGAGATTCTGGTTACAACTTGCCCATCGTGTCAGGATTCTGAACCGATACTGTCATAACACGAATTTCTGAAACCTGAATCAAGGTATTCTTCCTTGAGGCAAGATTTCAGATTTGGTCCACCAACATGCTGTGACTTGTCACACTTTACGCTTGTTACACCTTACAGTGACACTACTCCTGGGCACTGTTGGGTAGCTGTAATGCAGCAGAAGTCAAAATCCCTCCAACAAAGATCGTTTCGTTCAGCCTACTCACAAACACATATATTCTAAGGAGGGTTGCAGGTGAAGCTGGGCACCACAAGCAAAACACAGCCCCGAATATCAGCAGAGGGTTTTCTAAATTAATTTATCTATAAATAACGTCACTGCGGTTTGCCACGTTTGTCACAGCAGCCTGTTGCAACCTAATACCTCATGAGAGATTACGGTGGATCAATGGACTGCCTGAGCTGAACCTTCGCTTAAGCAGATGGCTTTGGTGCCGTAGTGACCACCTTTAAAGCCCATTCGCTTTCTAGCTTGCTAATTATGTCACACATGGCCTGCTGTGTGATTGCAGGACACTGATCTGTTAATCCAGCCAAAGTCCAATCTGAGTGCTCCAGGAAAAAACCCCCAGGCACTGGAATTTATTATAAGGGTCTATTCCAGGAGAGTTCCCTTTACCACTAGCAACGCCTACAGACAGGTATAGAGAGGGAGCACAGGTTTGTGACAGCTTATCTGCAGCTGCAAGCTGAAAGAATTAAGCAAATTACGCAGTTGTCATCAGACACAGCAAACAAAAACAAGCAAAACATCTTGTGAAAAAACCCCCAGGCACTGGAATTTATTATAAGGGTCTATTCCAGGAGAGTTCCCTTTACCACTAGCAACGCCTACAGACAGGTATAGAGAGGGAGCACAGGTTTGTGACAGCTTATCTGCAGCTGCAAGCTGAAAGAATTAAGCAAATTACGCAGTTGTCATCAGACACAGCAAACAAAAACAAGCAAAACATCTTGTGCAACAGGACAACATCAGCTGAACCTGCTCTTCCTTCTTCCGAAAAATTACATTCACAGCTCTTTGGGAAAATGTTCAGCAAGTTTAAAGGAATTATCATATTTCAAAGGCAAGGGCTTTTCAAATGCAGAAAGCATCCCACGCCTTATTGCTGCAAGATTCTTTTCAGACAGTAATGCAACTGATTGATAATATTGTTAGAGGCAGAATTAAAATAAGCTTCTGAACAACAGAAAAATCACGGTTGTAAGAATACTTAAGCTACAGCATTCCTTAGTATGTGTGTATTTGCCTGAAAAGACACCACCAGGAGAGGGCTGATCAACCCAGGCTTTTCTCAAAATGCCTATGTAAATTCAAACAGGATTTCCAACACGTGTGAGCTTTGCAGAAGTTCTGATCATTTGCCATGTAAAGAAACACACACTTGCTGCTTATAGAATTATTAACTCTTAGCTGCACTTTCTAATGCGTGATTTGCTCCAACTCAGCAACAGCCAGAGCTGTCAGTGTGCACCGACAAGCTGAACAGGTCCTCCACGCTGGACACTGCTGCAGACAATGCAGAGGCCAGTTCCTTAGCAGAGGTATTGTCCACCAGAAATTAAAACTAACTCCAGGACTCCTGGTAGAACCTTTAAGGAAGTTTTGCCATTTTAAAATATTTTAGTACGTTAAGCAGGTTGTTTTGTTTTGGTTTGGTTTTTTTCCTGATTTTTAAGTGAACATCTTTTTAAGACCAATGGATTAAGCTAGACAAATGCCAATTAATTGCAAGATGATGCTAACCACAACCATGACATATAAGAACAAGGCGCTAGGGGTTTTATTTATCTTCAGGAAAACTGACACCTAAAATGTATCTTTACACATCAAACATGAAAATACTTTGAGAGACATAAAACATGAACTGAATGAAGACACCAAATCATAACAATTCTCCGGTCTTGTGCAAAAAGAAGCTGCCAGGTATAGAAACTGAAGCAAGCTGGAAAGGAAAGAACATTCCATACTTGCCAAGTGATCACCTGTGCCTACAAGGGGCAATAATACTTGGAGGAAATTAAGTTTTCAAGCTGAAGGTCTCCAAGCAGAAAATAAATTGGCTTTACGGTTGAGTGTGCTGTGTTACATCTTCAGGACACTAAGCACCAATATGCAGCTGCAACGTCCTTCCAAACCACTGTCTGCAGCCTCAAAGAGGAATATAAAACATTTATTCCAAAAGATGGTGGTTCAACAAGAAGCGAATTTCATCTCGTGATCTACTGAAAGGTGTCATCTCTTCCTTGCTAGGCTTCAGAAGTTCTCTTTTAGGCAGGAGCTAGGTCAGCCCAGTGACTTCCCTGCAGTTTTTGCTTTCTTGAGGATGATATGCAGAGATCGCATCCAACCTAATGAAAATGAAAGGCCAGCAGAAGCGGAGCACAAGAGACAGACTTAAGGTGGCAAGGCGACGGTCCCAAAACTGGCACTGACGGGCTGTCAAAAGCGATTGCAAATTACCCCCATTAGGAAAAGAAGAAATAGGATTCATCAGCTTAAAGTTGAAGCCCCACACAGTCTCCATCTGTCAGCACTTCATTTTTCACTGCCAGCTACCAGCAGACAGCGAGTCAAAGCAGAACCTTGCAGGGAAAAGGATACAGTAAGTCAGCACTCTGCAGCTGGCCCACTTTTTCCGTAAGGTTGCTGACAGAGAAAGAAAGAAAGAAAGAAAGAAAGAAAGAGGGAAAGCTTTCTAGGACACCTTAACTTCTACTGCAGGGTGACCTAGTGTTCTCCTACAGCCAAGAGAAAGTTATATTTCTTTAAGAAGAGGGCATCTTTGCCAGGTTATCCCAATGAAAGCATAAGTGACAAGAATACATTCTGCTCTTTCCTTGCTGGGCACAGTTATGCAGCAGCCATTTCCAGCTCAACTAGGACAGGGACTATTTTTGTACGCAGTCTGAGGGGAGCACTACATTGAATATTAATATTTCAGGGCATGATGCTAGCCAGTTTCAAGCTGTGGCTGAGACATTAATCCAGTACTTATTCTACCAAACTGTTTGGCTGATTGTGTTCTGTTGCACAAACTACAATTAAAATATCACTGCTACTGACCTCAGTCACAGATTTAGCAACAGAGCTATGTTTTCCTGTGAAGCTTTTCAAGTCAAGATTTTTCTTACACCATTCTGCTCCAGTGCCAGTAACAGATAAAGCACAGAATGAAGCAGGTTTTGTTCAGAAAGGGTTTAGATTTCACTTCAGCTTTTAAGCAGCAGAATCCACATCTCTGTTCAGATACAGTTGGCTGTGGAGACGTGGGCACAACATGCTATGCCAGCTCCTATATCATTGAAACCAAGGTAATGCCCCTGATAAAAGAAAGCAAGATTTTTAGTCTTACATTGTGAAACAGGAAAACTAAATACTGAATGTTTGTTTGAAACGGCATATGGAAGAGCAAAAAGAGGCAGGGCTAGTTTAAATTAATTGCTACCAAAAAAAGAAATCAAAATAAATACAGATTCAGCCATACTTGACACAAGAGTAAACTTCTGATAAGCATCATTCTTTTGATAGTTTTAAACTGAATCACAACAGAAAGGGGGTTTGTGCCAGAATAAACATTGGACCTCCGTGCTTCAAGTACCCAATAGGCACAAAATACACTGTGCAGCAACTTTCTGAAAGGTATGCTTTTAATACAGCCCTGAAAAGAGTTTGTGGTTTTTTTTTTCTTGTTACAGGGCATGCAATGTCTTTTCTTGATATATAGGACATATTCAACCCTTAGTTTCCAGGTATTTTCAAGATATTTTACTAGCACTACTAAAAAGGAGAGGAGAACTAATATGCATAACATCTCCAAACCATGTCCCAGTTAACAAAACCCCTTCAAGTTTTCCCATTAATAGACAAAATTAAAGCAAGGGCAAAAACACCTAAAAATATTCTTGCATGTAAAAACTATTATGCCTTATGGGTGACCTAGTAAAAGGGCTCTGGAAGATTTTTTTTTCTGCAGTATAATTCTAATCCATGTCTACCTTTATAGCCTGGGCAGAGAGCTAAGACACCAAAGGTATTGTGAGAAGGGAGAACGTGACATGCATTTTCTGTGTACTGCTTAGGATCGCTCCAAGATGCAGTTGTGCTAAGAGAATGCCCAATTTCTTAATTAATTTCTGGTACAGCGTTGTGAAACTGCAGCAGAGGTTTCTTAAAACAGCCAGGAGTCAAGAAACCAAGATCTTCCAAGGCTGCTGAAATAACCACTCTTTTTCCAGCATGCTGCTTGGGCTGGAGCCAGAGTGAAAGTGGGAAAGTAACATTCTGAGTGCAGGTAATGCATGTGAAACAAGAGCCTCTGGCTCAGCTGCAGTTAGGGGGTATAATAAACATTTTTTCAAAAGTGGCTAAGTTTTATGTCTCTCAGAAGCAGCGAACAGGACTGGTCTGAGCACTTGCTATTGGGAAATCAATAGCGACTGGGGAGGATAGAAGAGAAAGGTGCAAAATGAGCGAGGGATGAAGAGGGAAGTCAGAAGAATCCCCTTGATGAGATAATGGCAGAAAGGCCATATAGGAAGAGGCATTAAAAAGCTCTACCTGTCCAGGTACACAGAGAGAAGGGAGCCTTTGATGGGAAGGCAGGGCAGAGAGAACAGATGCCATCCATACATCAGTATGCTACATACATCAGTATCTTTCTTGATGCTTGCACTACTTCTGGGCAGCCAGAGGGAACTGGAAGCACGTTCTTCCCCATCTGGTTCTCACTGCTGCTGCTCTGCGTCGGACGATGGTTTGGAGTATCAGAAGACAGAAAGACAAACTTGTTTTCTCCTCCTTCTCACAAGATCTTGATAAGAGCAGAAAGATTGCAGAGGCAGAATTCTTCGGGGTTGCGTTTTTGGTGGGGTTTTTTTTGTTGGGTTTTTTTTGTTTGTTTGTTTTGGGTTTGGGTTTTTTTTCCCCCCTCCTTTCTTTCTTTTAATCTTCAAGTTTTCAGAGCTCTAGCACCACAACACCACAGCAAAAGCACTGCATGTATTTCCACCGATATGGCAACAGGCAATTAAGAAAGCGTACTTCCAGATGGGGAGTAGACAGCACACTGCATCTTGGCTAGTGCCTGGCAGGATCATCATCACTGTTCCCGCTGAAAATAACCACATCATACATCACGGCCTGGTTACCTGCAACGCTCTCAGCCAGCTGACTTCACTGCGAAAGCAAAAGGTGGGAGAAGATCCCTATTTCAAGGCAGAATCTTCCTAATATCAGCATTTGCTCAGCTTGTTGTTTCAGGCTTAGAGCTGCACTCACACAATGCCCCTAACAGCTCTGAGAATTTGAGCGAGAATACTCAAAGCCTCCACCAGACACTTCATCCAAAAGCCGACTGCGTGAGGGGAAGCCAGGCTTATGCCATTCCTGGGAATTCCAAGAGACTGACATCAAAACCCAGTATTTTCAACTAGTGCTGCCCTAGTAATTTTTTTACCAAGAAAATCTTCTTTAAGTATGCAAGCACACCTAGCAATTCTAACAGCGATGCTCACGTTTCTGCATTTTTATCTTCTTACATAGCACATGTAGAGATTCGCGAAGAAAATAGGCAACATTACATAAAAGGCAAATGGCATTGGTATATCCTGGATTACATCTGCTGCGAGACATTTGTTAAAGTTGTTCACAAGTTGTCAGAAAGTCACTATTTTGGTCCACAAGCACTTTCATATTCAGAACCATTTTTTCTATGTGCATCAGCAGTTAAAAATAGCAATATAATTACAATTAGGAATTAAGCAATTAAATTTGTGTACAATTGCTTAACCACAAATACTGTGACAGGCCACACGTGCAGGTAAGCATTAAATTACGGCATCTGCATGGTCAAACAAGATTCATGCATCACTCATACATCACATATGCCTTGATTAACATCTAGGTAACATCTCTGCACATGAAGTAGCATAAAAAAAAATCTGTTTGCTTTGAGAACTAGAACTGTTTTGGCAGAACGTGTGGAATATTTACACCAAACTGCAGGAATCGCAGAGAATGCCTTCCTTTGCAAAGTAAAAAAAGCCTAATTCTTTGCAATTAGCATGGATATTATTCAGAGACATTTACATCCAAGAAAATATGTGCGATACCATACAAGTTTAGCTGTATGGCTCTTCCAGGAGCAGTAACTCAAATGAGTACTCTCTGATCAGAATAAATTTATGTACAGTGCTAGCACTGCAGGGAGACTGCAAAGTTCTCTAACTTGTGCTTTAAATGCAGTCCCAATTTATTACTGCATGAGTTTCCAAGTAACAGGAGTTAGATAGGAAAGCATACTTTTCAGTTTAAAAGTATACATGTGTTCCAATTTCCAATTTGCTTTGCAGAAGACTTCCCACTCTAGACAACCCCTGGTACTTCTCTCTGCCAAAGAGGAATTCGAGGCCCATCAGCCACTCTTGTGATGCTGTAAGGAGGAGAGCTGGAGAACACGGTTAGTGAGTCCTGGAATTGTGACTGCTGAGCAAGCTGCAGGTGTAATACCTCCAAAGAGTGGTGCTGGAGTCATTAACTTTTAACTGATGACTACTCATTTGTATTTATATATAAATTACCTATGAAAAGTTGGTTAGTAGGATTAGTTATGATTCTCCCTCTGCCCTTTGTGCCAGTACTTCAATCGGATACATTGGCTTTTCTTTCTACAATGTTAAATCCTATGCCCCTGTAAACCTCTCTGCCAAGTTCTCTTGGTGTCCCCGCCTGGCACCGGACAGCAGAGAAGCCCTAAGCCAAATGTTTCTGAAAGGTCTTTTGAGAGATTACACAAAGCTGAAAAAGGTCTTACTCAATCTACTACCAAAGTTAAATTTCCTGTCTCTAGAAGTGGTTTGTCACCCAAAGCAGCCTAGAGAAGGCAGAAAGGACTTAAGATCTTAAGATAATATTAGAAGATTTAGCAATAAGCTAAGAGCAGAATGCAAAACAATACCCCCAAAAGAAAAAAAGAAAGAACAACCCTACACCCATGTACTTTGAACACCCAGAAAACAAGTTCACCAGAAGTACGTTTGAATTCAACTTGCTGTAAGCAATGCAATAATTATTTTTAGAGGTGCAGTCAGATTTTTAATCAGTAACAGTCCATTTCTCATGTGTTTACATGCCATACACCTCTTAGCTGGGCCAACAGGAACTTGTGGCGCATTCACATGAACACGTATTTTAGATTTCCTTTTTCCTTGCAGAGATAGCTTCTGCACCAGATTTGGTTAAACACTGGGTATATTTTGATAAGTTGTTTTATGCAAGATCATTGGAAAAAAACTTTTAAAATCGACACAGGAAATCACCAAGCTTTTCTTGGTACAGTATCAGTCAGAATGCTTATTTATATGGCAGTATTTCTCTTCCCCAGGAAACTGTATGGTTCAAAAGACACTGTTCTTTGGAGAGGAAAGATAGGATTCAGAATAATACTGTGCATTTGCCATTTCACACAGACTGCTGAATTACTCCCACTTCCTCACTTCAGATTCAGGAACCTGACCATGCAGTGAGGCACCAGAAATTCCCAGGAAAGAGGTCAGGTTTCAGCTTTTGCTGCAGATCTATGGTACCTAATTTAAACAGCAATGATCACAATATAGATCAGGATAGGCTGTATCACTGGTGCAGGGATGCTAAGAAATAGTGTGAAGCATCCTCCTTCCCATTTGCTATTTTCAAAAAGCAGCAGAGGAAGCTCTACATTTAAGCTGGGGGTGTAAAGAAGATGGTAAGTAATGCTAACTTAGATTTCAAACAAGTTTACAGTACACCTTCATAAAACAAGCATCAGTATAGTCCCAGACACGCATAGGCTGGTTGCAAGACTTTTTAACACATTTTTGCGTAAACTCATCTGCCTTTGACTAACAAAGGTGCCACCAATTCCATCTTCCTGCAGCACATAAGGGGCAAACCATGGCTGCTGCAGAGCAGTGGGCCAGTAATTTCCACAGTTATTCAATGAACAAACTGTATTGTGGCAGCAGTTTAACACTGTATAAAACACCATCATCTCCATGTTACCTCTATGTTGTATGTCTAACAGAAACACTGTTCTCTTGTTCCAACAACTACAGTAAAACTCGGTGCAAACCTTCCAAATTTTGCAGCTTCTTTCCACAATTTTAGGGTCCTAAAGATGTCAGGAGGCTACTAACGCGCACAAGACAGAAAAAAAGGTGCATGAAAGTAGAAAACCCCAATCTGGTACAGGGCATCTGTCCTAACCAGAACCCAGGCTTTCCTGGCAACTGCAATAGTCTCTGCAGACAAAAAACAGTTCCAAGCTGCCACATGCGAGATGCTGGTTCTTACTTTTTTCCTATTCAGAACAGACAAATTCAAAGTACATTGAATACATTCAGACACCCTCATTTACTGTGAAACAGGGAGAAAACAACAGCTGTCTTTGCATGAGCACAGACATATTCTACAGCAATTTTTATCCTGCTGGACAGGAATGCTCTCTTGTGATAGCCAGATTTACCAAAGGAGTGCAGAAGTGTGTGCTAAAAGGTATTTTAGTATTCCCTGTGTGGACCACAAATGCAACGGTCATATTCCCGTATCTCTGAGATCTTTCCCCTACGACTGCATGCAAGATGCTGCCTTGAAATTATAACCACGGATTGGACACAGGCTCTATATCATAAGGAAAGGCCTCTTGAGTTAGCTCTCTTGTACGGATGCTGAGCAAGATGGCAGAGGCAGTGAAAGCACTTCACTTTCAGGGAGAGGAAACAAAACAAAAACAAAACAAAAACAGAGTACCTCTCACTTCTATAGTGGCGTTGGCTATAGGAGAGTTTGAAAACACAAACACGCACAAGTATTCCCCTGACTCTTCTGCTCTGGGCTTCAAAATCCTGCAGACAGGGAGAGAACACATGAGCCGTGTTAAGTACTATGTTAGCAACCAAAAATGAGCAGGCTAGGAATTTATTCACACCCCCCCCCCAACATACTTTAATCTTTTAACTGAATTTCACAGTTATTACTTGTTAATTCAACGTATGTTGTGCAGACGTACCTACTTGAGATAAAGGATATTGTTTGCCCAAAAAAAGGGAGAGCTCTAGTTTGGAAAGTCAGTACCAATTTATCTGGAGAAGCTGCATTTGGTTTAAAAGCAAAGAAGAAGCCCGACATCTCTTAATTATGCACTGCAGTTAGTTTGATGCAAGTCATCCTCAAGTCACTAGCCTATTAGGCACATATCACCTCCCATTGAGGGAGAAACGTGATTTGTATGTACTATCTGCATTGAAAAAAATCATAAGTGGCCAATTGGAAAACGACAGACTACAAATACAATTAAGGCTGACACCATCATCTCATAAGCTGTTTTCTTTCTTTCCGTAACAGATACGAAACTGGTCCATTAATAGTTTTCTCTGATTCAGACTGGATGTGGAAAAACTGCAAAAGCTGGTCAACTCTTGAAGGAAGACACCACACAGGAATCTGCTGCAACTTAAAATTAGGAAAGACTAATGCAAGAACAACTAGTAGAGGGAAAAACAGATGCAAGCCAGCCAGAAGAAAGTCAGAGCTGCAACAAATGCAAAAACAACCCAAACCAAACCAACAAAAAACCAAGATGAATTTACACTCAAGATGGTGCTAACTTCAAGTCCACCAGCTTTTGCTGTCCTTCAAAACGCTTTTGGATACAGATGACTTAAAAGCTCTATGCATATGTTCTTCAGATATTTACCTACAAAAGACATCTTAGACTAGAGAAGCATACAATGATGTGACGCAGAATTTACACCTCCTCGCAGCACAGAATAAGGTAGAGTTCTCCCCATCCTTCCCTCCCTTTACTGAAAGGCTTCTTGGCTTTCTTTTTTTATTATAATTTTTTTAAAACACATTAAGTAAATAGCATGCAGATGAATAGAAACCCTGCAGAAGAGCACTGTAATAAAATAATTTAATTACACATGGAAACTGCTTAGACACATGGAAAAAGCTGCTCAGTTTAACACAATACTGTGACTCAAGTCTTCACTGTGTTTACAGCACTTACTTGCCAGAGTCGCCGGTGAAAGTCTGAAGTTAGTTATAAAGTTAATATGTCTTTCAGATAAATGATAACATACCCACTTTTCAGAGTTAAAGATTATTTTAAATGACAGAAAGAATGATCATTTAGTACCAAACATCAAAGCGGTAACTGTGTTTAAACCATAGGCAGGTAAAGTATCCTTAGGAAGTGCGCAGCAACCTGAACATGAGTGCCTGCCGACGCTGCTGGCAAAGGCGCAGTCCTCACCTAGTGCAACGGGACAACTCCACCCAACTATTTCCATGACTAAGCTACCCTAAGACTCTGCAATAGCGAGGGAAGGCAGAGAATACCTGGCTTTCTGTAATAACATTTAGTTCCTTAATAGTTAAATAATCATACTCTGACCACTGCTTTTTATCCACTATAGTCAATGCTTAAAAAGGGGAGGGGGGGAAGAAAGACATTGTATTCTTTCAGTTCTACATAAGCTTCTTTTTAAAGTGTGAAGCTATGGCAGCCCCTACTAGAGTATTATTTCATAAATCATTAAAGCAAGTGTAAGTTGATACAGCTGCAGAGTTTTATAGACAAACAAGCACCTGAAACCTGTTGCTTAGCCAACAACTTCCCTCAGCCCTGCGGTTTTAGGAAGAGCCCAGCTTTTCGTAGATGTAGACTTTTCAGCAGATGCAAAAATGCCCCAAAACCCCATTTTCTTCAATTTAGCTCAGTAACCCACTACTCAACTCCAAATTAACTGATCAGGAATTCGGAAAGACATCACTACTTTTCTCCTCCAAACTATGAATGTAGACTAGGGGACAGGTCTCCAGAACGAAAGCACAGGATGACCAGAACCACTTCCAGGCACTTTCTGCTTGTAAAAGAACACACTATGAATAATTCTTGCCTATTTTTAATTAAAATAGTGAACTAAAAAGCTATACTTAACTCTGAGCTTTCTGACTATAGCTGCCTTCTAGCAAGAGCAGCTACATCAAGTTTGAATGAAAAATTAGGAAAGATGTGTTCAATTTCTGATGTATGAAGCAGGATTTTTAAGGTATGTAGTTTAACTTACAAATTCTGAAGCTTTCTGAATGGTAAACAACACTGAACTTCAATGACCTAATTACATTTCAGAGCGAAACAACGCATCTTAATGACTGAAACACCAAAAACTTGAAACATTTTTTATTTTTTAAGGTAAATAAGTAGAATGCAAAAGACTAATCAATCGTGTAAAAAATGCTGAAGTTAAATAACCTCTTTTAACTACAACTATGTTGACATTGCTTGCATGAATTTGGTACTTCTGGATCTAAAAAAAAATAACCAAATTAAGCTAGAAGTTAACAAACAGATCAAATGCAGTGTGACCACATGCAACGAAGAAATGCCACAGAAAGCCTGAAACCACAATATACAACAAAGCAAATTATAAATGAGCAGGAATTTGAGGTCTACATCGCAAATGCAAATTTTCCCAAATTCGAAAGCTGTCCTGATTGCAGCATGCTCTACCAACCCTTCATTTACTGGGAACAAAGTGACTGTTTTATAGTCTGCCCACCTTACTTCTTCCTTCTCCAGGACATTAAAACCAAAAGCAAGTTTAATTCTTCCTTTACTAAGGAATTTGAAAGGAAAAATTCACCCTAGCTTGGAACAGATTATAGACAAGTCAGCCTCGATACTTAGTTTCCTGAATAATAATGTGCGATTTTCAGTAACCTTGGTGCAAAGTACCTTTTGTACCACTCAAGCTGGTGCTTTTGGACAAGACTGCTCATCAAGTTAATTGCTAGATAAGAAAGCAGAGCCTTTAAAACTCAGACCCAGCGTTAAACATTGTACTGAGGAAATAACAAGGTGTAATTATGGAAGTAAATGAGACTATTTTTTTAACTGCAAAAATGAACAGTAATGCAAAGTGAACTACAGTGGAAAACAAAAGGAAAAACTTGAACACATCTTTATCAGAATCAAACACAACTTCCATAATCCTATGGATAAAAGGATTCTTTGCTAAGGCAATGAAAACCTTGAATATTTCTTAATCCTGTGCCAGTAAACAACATTAGTGTGGTAAAGAGCCCACAGTACTCTGCCAGAGACAGAAAAAAGCCAGTTGAGTGTGTAGGCATGTTTCCTTGCTTCAGTGCAGAGACAAGGCACAGTAAACCAAATGCACTATAATATAGTGGGCCTTGCCCAGACATAACCACTTCTTTCTGACTAACAGCTGAGTAAGAGGGTCAGAAGTGGTCTAATGTCTCCAAAGAGTAAGTTACCACCAGTGGTTAAGACATTACTTAAATGACCTTCATCTTAGCTTAACACTGAACAGAAAGTTGTATTTGCTATTCATGCTGGCATCAAGAGAAGAAAATGGAGGGGCGGTGGGGGAGCAAGAAAATTACACATACAAAACAGACCTCTAATGGCATCACTGAACACGCTTCATATGCTCTCATCAACTCCATGGCAAGAAAGCCCCATTTCAGGAATACAGAAACCCTCACAGTATTTCTGCTCGATGCAAGCTACAGTGAAACAAAAGAGTGGCTGTACATGTTCTGTTCTCCTTCACACCCTTAGATGGAAGGTAGAAACAAAGCCAGGGCATGTGCACGTGGAACAGATTAATGCGGAAAATGTGGATGTACTGACAAATAAGAAGCAGAAGTGATACAGCTGTACTGGTTTAATCAAGATTTGGTATCATTTCATAGTAGTGGTCTGACAACTCATCAGTAACAACTTGGACAACGCCATCTTTCATCTCCCAAGGCCAGAAAATGACTAAACCAGCAGATTTCATCAGCGATTTATGTGCTGTATTTCCCTGCATGATAAAAATGCACAGCTGCAGATCCATCTTTATGTAGACATAAGCAAGACAGAGACTGCAGAATATACTCAGAGGAAAATATACCTATGACCACACATCATGTATACTATAGAGAAGATCTAAATGAGTTTAGATTGAAAAGAGAAATTTATGGTATGTTTTTGTTGACATTATGTTTACATGAGCTAGTTGGGACAGCTGTAGACCACAATTTTTCCAGAATTGTTCTTCTAATGCTATTCACAGGTGTACTTTTTGTGGAGCCTCTAATACAGATCAACTAAATTTGACCACTGCCAAGCTGAACCAGGGACCTTGGAGTCCCAACATGCCATCGTCTATTCCAAAGCCATATGTCTACCAGGTTTGTCATTCTCCAGTGTAACATGAAGGTTATTCCAAAGAGACTTACTTGTATTCTGTAGTGTTTGAAGATTTTCTAGTGCCAGGGATCTCCTCTCCGTTCTTCACCCAGTAACTGGCAGAAAGGGGGCTGGGACTTGTGGTGAGGTTACACTGCAATGTGACAGCCGGACCATACAGATGAATGACTACATCCTCACTGGCGTTGATCCTGGGCTCTGAAACAAAGGACACATTAAATAGCAACAAATCTTCACTGGCAATTGTGCCACAGTAGTCTAAAATTCAAAGGGGAAAAGGGAAAGAGACTACACAAGGAATGTCACTGCACTAATCTGGGAGACATCAAGAAAGTCACAATAAAACAGCCGACTACTAGTGAAGGCAACATCTTATGGATCTGCACCCCTATATGGAAAAAAAGAGATTTATTTTAGATTGTTTATTTTAATATTTAACATCACTACAGATTTCTATGTAACATCATTAATCTTTTTTAAACACACTGCTGACCATAACAACATGGGAAAACGCTTGTCCTGTGACTATACATAAGAGATCAGCTGGTCCTGTGGAAGCAACTTCTTTCTGGCTACTACTTGGTTCCTCTACCTACTTTTGTAGGTTTGTTTAAAACAAACGCATTTTCTATATAGAAAAGTTAGACGGTCTTCTGAATAGTATTTCTGGACTTCCCCCTGCAAAAAGACTAATGTCCACCTAAGGAAAATATCCTGTGCACACCAGATATTTCAAATAGCACAACTTTTCTGATGTCTGAAATTCAAGCAAGCACCCAGTGTGAATAAGGCACAAGTCTGATGAAGAATGGCTGAAAGCAGCCCTTAATGCTTAACAATAAAAAGTAAGAACATACACCACATTAAAATTAGAGTCGGGAACTATTTCATTTCTAAAGTAACCTTAAACACAAACATATATGAAGAAAAAAAAACGTGAGCCTCATTGCATAAACAGACCACAGGAGTTACGTATTTTGCTGGTTGCATTAGGAACTGAACCCAGGCTGTTTCACATTACAATCTTACCTGGTAACATCAAATTCACATTTTTTAGGGAAAAGCCTTTCAGAAGTGATAAGATCAGTATGAGAGCACTGTCCTTACATTTGATAACCACATTTTCTTAAGATCATGCAGACGGATATTACTCTCTAACAAATAAGGCTGATTAATTTTTAGAATAGTCGGAGACAAGTTGCTTCCCAAACTTGGAAAAAAGACCTTTCTATTGAAGGTTTCATGGCTCACAGATAGTTTCAAGTATTCTGTAAAAGCCTTGAACACAGGATAACAGAGCTTAAAGGAAATTTAAGAATTCTTGCTATTAGTCTTCCAAAAAAATCTAGATTTAGTATTGGCCATAGTTTCAGCTTGAACTAAAGGCCACTGCTGTAGCAGTCTTTACCGTGTAAATGCTACTGTGTCCTCTGTCTTTAATGTACTGCCTTACTTTAAAGGATGAAATGAATTCCAAAGAGGCAGCTGTTGCCAGCTGCTCATTTCACTGACCATGCTCCCGCAACACCAACCTCTCTGAATGCAAGGGCTGCCTCCTCTGCATGCTGGTCAGCAGCAAAGTGCAGGAGGGTGAGGACATCGGTCGGTAATGAATACCTTCATGATTTTTGCAAGTCAGCAAAGTATTTTTAATCCTATAAATTTTGTTATGCCTTGTGGTAACATATTTGGAATACAAATTGAGTCACACCCATGCAGTCTTTTGGATATTCATCTGCAAACCACTTGGAAAACAAATTATGAAATAGAGCAAGGGAAAGTGGAAAATACCAGTACCGTCAGAAACGTTGCATTTTTCATCACATAAAACATTCATCTATCGAATCGTACAGTACTTAGATTATTGCCCAGAGAGGCAGGGAGAAAAAATATCTGCCTCCTAATAACCTGATAAAGCCATTTGACTCCTGTATACCGCTTCCCCCTTTTTTCAGCAGGCTGGCTACATAGCTTCTTTTCACAGCTATTTAAAACTAGGACTATCATTTAATTGCAGAAAAACTAGCAGGTACTGTAGTAATGGAGGGTTTTTTGATACTTCTCTTAGACACTTTGCTATTATCACACATTTTCAACTGTGTGTCTGCCTCATTGTTCCCATGCTGGGAATTTTAATCACGCAAGGATCTGTTTGGGTCCTATGGGGCACAAAATTGTTTTCTTAAAGCCATACCATTACAGGACTGCTCTGTATGCTTTTCCATCCCCCCCAAAAAGCTTGTGTGCATTCTCAGAAAAACACTAACAGAGCTCCAGAAATATTTTTAGCAGTGTGTTTGAAACAGTAATTCAGTGTCAGAACATTATCTAGAGCAATAAACTTTTGCTAGAATTCACTGATCATACTGGGATTTGTTTTAAACATTTTTCTTTGATGATGAAAGCAGTGTCTTCAAGTCTGTAGCCTGCAAAATAAATGCAGTGTTTTCCTTTTAGAAGGAGGACGCCGGCAGGACAGGCTTCAGGCTGCCGTCACAGAGACTGCAACGCATCTAACGAGTGCTGTTATAACAGATGCTGATGCTGTCTCTGCTGTGCTGAGATGCAACCTAAAGCGGTTATCAGCCTGCAGTGATCCTGGAAATGGAAAGCATACATGCTGCCATCAGAAAGCATTACACAAATCCTAGCAACAGGAAAAAGTCACCAAAAAAAAATCTGAATCTAGTCCCTACAGAAACCAGAAAGTTAAAGACTTAATCCAGAAGGGTTTTGACAGTGGTAATCTTCTAGCTTTCAGATTCTGTTGGTAATGAACTCTTCAGCTTCTAACATTGATGAACCAGAACATACAAAAAAAAAACCTGCCTGGAGCTCCAATGATTACTTCTGCTAATTCACACCTATTCTTACCTACATCTCTGCTAAGCTGTGATGTCTGGAAAATAATTACAGCTGTCTCACGCTTGCTTTGCTGGAGTTTGCTCAGGCCTTTTGTGTCCAACTTGCAAATTTTTTAAGTTTTAAGATTAAAAAAAAAATTTAAAGGCAACTGGAGGCAACTGCAGTCTCGTTTACATGTTTTTCCTGCGTTTATGATACTTTAATTTGTTTATTTAAAAAAAAAAAAAAGCAGCAATCAGGCAGTCCTCGCCTGATTTAATTCTAGAAGACAAACTGCAAATGGAATACTACCAGGACAGCGACATCCAAAGAAGGATATCCACTTGACAGAGCAAGATGCTGAAGAGTCTCTTTTTTTACACATCACTTAAACCACCCTGTTTTATATCGGATCGGGTTTTTAAATAAAAAAAATACATCCATAATTGAAGTTCTTTCACACTAGGAATGAGATAGAAGCTAGATGCTAGTTCTTGGGTGCTAACTTCTAAAAATCAAGTTGCACTTGACCTCTTTGCATTCAAGTTTTGGTATTTGAGACAAGCTGTGATTTAAAGGACAGTGAAAAGAGGTTGTGCTCTTTTGATACATTTGATGTTCCCTTTCAGTGATGTTGATGTCAAATAAGGCCAGCAGCAAAACGGCCACCATCAGCTGGAAACTCTGACACTGTTTAGCCAGAAAACTCGCGTTTCAAAGACAAACTGTGCTCACGCACACAACGCAGCATCTGAGACATTTTGGGCAGCCCATCTTCCAGGGACGGCTTGGAAACCTGCTTCATCCCTTATCTCCGTTTCCAGCATGGCCACGCAGCAGTTTGATGTCCAAGTGGTCTGTTTCCCAAGCAGTAGCTGGTCAGATCTCTTAACATATGCAATACTACAGAGTAAAAGCATTAAAGTATTCTGTTCAACATTTTCCCCCCTATGAATAAAACACAAAAGCAGAAGAATTATCCTGGGCACAAGGCACTTAGCAATGAAGTCACAATACACACTCCAGAATTAGTAGCACCAGATGCAACAAGACGATGTTAACTGGGAAGGAAGATGAAAGGTTAAACTTCAATTCCTGGAGCAGGTTACTACTCATATCAACAGCCTGAGAGAGGAAAATCCCACTTTCCATATGGAGACCACCTCACAGTAATTCATTCCCAAATGGTGACTTTTCATATGAAAAGGATTTGCTCCCTCAGTAGGTTACTAAAACTGACTGGACACAAAGAAAGGAGCACAGACCACCACAGACTTGCCACACTCAAGAAAAACTAAATGTCTTAACAGGGGCAGTGGGAATTTCCAGGAGACATTACTTCCTACAGGACAAATTTTTTAGCTTTGTCTTAAGGTATTATTATTTCCTAAAATTACCTGGCTCTTGCTGTTGTAGGTCATGCAAGCAATCTACCACTCTGAGTCCTTTGGGACCTCGAAGGACAAAGGAGGGATCAGGCATTAGGACTGAAAGCCGAGCAGGTTTGAGCTGAACGACCCAATGCCACTTAAATTTTCAAGTCAATCCACATCATTGGGTTCACTGTCTATTTTTCCACATATATCAATGTTGTTTCCATTTTCCAGAGGGAAGGTCTCTGATCCAGCAGTGCCGACTGCAGCACCACGCTTTAGGGAGAGCTTGGGGGGGGTGTCTTTTTTGAGGTATCCAGAAAGATAACTGAGACGTAATTACAGAGTTTGACATTTCTGTACCCAGACAAAACTCAACATGGTACATAAAGGTTTATTTATGCACAGAGCACAATAGCAAGACAACACCTATGCTCTACTCTTTGCCACCTTAGGACATTGAGAAATCACCGGAAAAGCATGTTCTCCTGTACCTCCACGCAGAGGGCTCCCGTTGCAGATTTAATTCACTCTACCTATTTGCTTCATCTTGTTAGCAAATGCAAGAGTTTTGCATCTTGCACAAAATGCAGTGGGGTTCTTCTCTACTGACTCTGGTGATATAATTTTCCAAACTCGTCTGGGACTGCTTTAAAAGTGAGCTGAATGCAGAAAAGTCTTGTAACAATAGAGAACAAAAAGCAATTCTGGGTCAACCATATTGTCTGGTTTTGAAAGCTTTTCTGCTGCCAAAAGTTGCATTCTCAGATGAAAGTCATTTAGCTAAAGTTATTAGTTCAACACTGGCGGAGGATATTCCCCCCCTCTTTTCATAGGCTGGATTAAGAATAGCTGCATCAGTTCAGTGCTGCTGCACCAGAGAACTCATTAGGAACACGCTGCTGTTCAGAAAGGAAAAGAAACACCATGACTTCATGGAAAAATCTAAACATTAAAGGTCACATGTAACTGAAAGGGAAGGATTTGTACAGAAGCATATATGCAACCAAAACCATGTGAGAAGGCATTCAGAGAAATTCCAAGAGAACAGAAGAAATAAACATAAAACGGTTAGACCTGGGAAGAACACAGAAATCAAATATAAAGGCACTCATGGAGAAGCCAGCATTAGGGTGGCTGGAAACCTACTACAGAACTAAAGGGGGTAGGGAAGAAGCACAAATTCAACACTGGGCTTGTTTTCACACAGAAGCTATAAAACAGATCCATAGATTTTCCCAAGTCCTTTGATCCTAAGGAGAAGAGACACAGAGGGCAGACAAAGTCAGCACTACAGGCGGAGGAGCAGTCTTGGGTTCAAAACAACAGGACAAGGTAGCAGAGGGTTTTATCGGGGTAACGGGAGGGTAAGAGTCACTAGACTGCCTCTAGATACTACAGTACCACTACTGTAGGGTGCCGGACTCACTCTGAAGGACGCTTATGGTAGCCTGGGCTCGAATCCACGTTATGGAGGGATTTTGCCTCAAGTCATTCCTCCTGGGGTCGTTGCTGGCCCTGCACTCGTAAGTCCCAGAGTCTTCCAAGGTAAGGCGGGTTATTCTCAGCACACTCACCCCATTCGCCCCGTAGGCAGTGTTAATGGTGACACGGCGCTTCCGAGCGCCATCCCACAGCTGTTTGAAAGACTCAGCCCGGTTGACTTCAGCATACCACCACTGGATCTCTGGAGTGGGGTTCCCAACCACATCACAGTACAGTTCAAAGGCGTCCCCCGTGAGTTTAGTTTCTGACATGGGCGACTTGACAAACCCAGCTAGAGGGAGGGGCAGCAGAAACGCAGTGACAGAGCGGCAGAAAACAAAAGATCTTATAAAGAACAAAGCAATGAGGTGCAGAAAACAGAGAGTTAGATAAGACATTAGCATCTACAGTAATACAACTTTCACAGAAAAAGCACAACACGGAGCACTGTGGATGGAGGTCGATAGTTTGAGAGCAGCGCACTCCCACCCAGCAGAGTATTCACGGGAGGCTTCACGGCACCAAGTGCTTATCCTCGCTGCTCCGGGGGATCCAACCGTGGCAGCTGTACCTGGGAAGCCACGGGCTGCAACACACACCAGCTAGGAGGTACCTCCAAGCCATAGAGCAGACTGATGGGTTTTCAAGCCTTTTTCAGTTGCGTGGACCTTGTAATTGGGAAGTGTTAAGTGTTCACGGCCAGATGTCTTTTCTCTGAAGAGTTTTCTTCCTTTATATAACCTATCTATAGGGTAAAAGGGTAAAACCCTAACCTTCCGCCCTATGCAGCTTGAAATTGTGAACTCTGCTTTGATCTTCCATCTATTTTGGACTTCCGAGGCAGGGAATTCCCCAAGATACAAGTAATTCCCCATCCTACTTTCCTGAAGTAGCTGGATCACCACAGCTCCAGGAATCTCACAACCTTCCAAGGCAAAGGGAATTTCAGGGGTATATACACACACAGGCCAAAAGACTGTGTTGTTAGTCAGGAAACGGACAGCATCAAAGGTGCTTCGACAGACCACCGATTTTTGCCTTCTGAAACGAGATGCTGTGCTGACATTCATGATCAGGCCAAAATATCCTTATTATGACATGAAATCCTTCAATACTTACCAGCTTCAGAGCTGTGTTAAGGGCACAGACCTACGAAGTTGTCCTTCAATCCTATTTTCAAAGGTATCTATTGAAAACAGTGTTGCCTTAAAGCTAGTCTCTTCCCCTGCCAGGCCCCCCCGAAAATGAAAAGATTAGAATACAGCTGGCCAGACAGATTATGCAGCAAAACCCGACCTATTGCTGTGTTCCCTGGGCAGCAGGGCTTCTCATCAGCAAGCAGAGTTAGAGTGCCACACAGCTGATAAAACTCAGATTGTTTCATCCCTCTCCTCAAATTCACGGCTTATTTTCAGGAAGAGGATTGAAAGACAATTCAATGGATTTTAGAAGAGGGAAAGGTGGACTTAAGGCCCTAGTAAAATTTCTGATGAACACTCATTAAACAGCCTTCCCCCCGCCCATCGTTTGACCACACTAATGAAACAGTGAAACAAACAGCTGTACATTGACAGACAATTACACGTGAAGTTTGCACTATAGATGCATCTCTAAAGAATCATTTGGGCAAGAAAACAAGACCAAGCGTCTCTAGAGCACAGGCAGAAACTGTCCCTTGCCAGCACAGTCCTGTTGGAAGAGCAACTGTGCCGTAGCTGCAAATAACAGCTACAAGAACAAACACTAAAAATAAAAAATATTAACCTCAGAAATCGTTTTAATTACAAACTCATTTGAAAAGGATTCTCCAGCCTCGTACTCCAGCACCAAAGGAGGTGAGCTCTACACTCAGTAGAAACACGACAGCAAATAATCCATCGCTGCAGGGAGAGAGGAAAAGCTATTGCACTAGAAGGGCCCTAATTACTAGCAGTTACAAACCGCACTGAGACCACCATTGTTGTTTCTTGAGGTTAACAAGGATCACACTGTTTTCACACTGCTGCTTGAGGTAACACAGGAGACCGGGTTATGATCTTGCTCTGCTGGACTGTCCACATTTCAAGGGATGCTGAACAAGGAAGACTTTGTATTCCCATAGAGGCATCTATCTCGACATGGTTTACTAGATGCAGAAGGCTAAAGCAGTAGCACGTGGCATAGGCTAGCTTCTTTCCAAATCTTAGTGGTTCTCTCTCCTATACTATAGCCTTTTTTTTTCCTACCTTCCACCATAACATTGAAATGCCACTCACAGCCAAAGAGATGACGGTAGCTCAGGGAAGACTGCTCAGAAAGCGATCCCCCTTCTACAGGTTCCCGGTTTCCACTGAACACTGATGCACAAAGCTGATGAACTCCCCTGTTGTGAAATGCATCCCTGAAGCCAAAGGCCACAATTCAATCCTGTATCTCCAGCTGTCCTGGCTACTAAGCAACCATTTCTGCAAGAAAGGCTTCTTACCTAGCCTTTGTGGCAGGGATGAAGGGGTGTAATCGTATATTTTAAAACAACTGTTAGCTGCACTGCTGCTGGGGCTACACAATAGAAATATGTGGTATGAAAGAGTACTGTAAATCCTCTTATTAAAAGGAGTATCAGTAATTTGAATAAAACGAGGTGTCAAAAGCTTTTGGTTTTGAATCTGATTCTGCATTCACTAAGCTGTTAAAAGTAGTATAACTTTTGCACAAAGCCTAAAAATAATTTAAAAATATTAAACTGGAGAACTGCATCAAAAGGTCTCTTTAGTAAATATTCTCTGGGTTTAAGTTTTAAACCCTATGCTTCCATCAGTTTCAAATCCTCTTGAAAAACAAGGTCTTAGATTATGACAAATTTCAATGCAACCCTCTATCTTCATCTGAGTAACCATGTCATCAGCACAGATAACTCCATAATGATGGCAAAGAAAAACCACAAACTGGATTTGGTGGCCCTCCCTGCCCCACAAAGAGGTAAGTGCTCTTTAAAAAGGTGTTCCAGGTTAGAATAAAATCCTGGAAAGACAAATGGGAATGAAGGTGGTAGAGAAGCCTCCACATGCAAATTAATAAAAACTTAGCATTACAAAGGACTGGCAGTGCTATTAAAAACTCTACACAAGAGTCTCGGGTTAGTGTTTTGCATTTTCAGTCGTTCAAAACCAGCAACGGCGATACATCAAACAGCATCAGTAAGTTGAGGCGATGCTTCCAGCTACTGTACATCTGCCAGAGGGCCATTTCCAATTAAGATATCCAGCCAGAAGCTACAAAAAGAGCTGAAATCTGCCAATACCAAGCAGACATGTTAAAAAAAAAAAAAAGCTAAACATTACAGAGAATGCTCCCTGTAACACAACAGGAGTCTGGAAACTGAAGTACTGCTTTTTGGCAATTGTCAGTGATTTCCATAGTTGTTCAAAACTAAACAAAATGACACTATACAGATTTCATTGCTTACATAAGAGGCTTTCGGAGCCCAGCAGTTTCCTTACTTGGTCTTCTCCAAGTACAGTACTCACTGCTTTGTTATTACCATGTTCTGCACAATTCTAGAGACAGGAGCATCAAAAGATCAAATACATACCAAAATACAAACAGATCAAGCCAAGAGGTCAAGGTTTTCTTAAAATGATTATACTATACCTGTTTAAAACTGAAAACCTGCCCTTATTTGTAATTTATAGCTGTCTTATTTCCAAAGTGTAAACTGTAGGAAGCACTGGTTGCAAGAATGATTTTCAGCTTCAGCTTGCAAGTGTCAGCCCCGTACAGAATAGCAGAGCAAAACTGCAGCCAACATTCGAAAGCTCACAAAGGTCAGAGCTCTTGGGAGAGTGGAGGAAGGAGGCAATAATCCATAGATCACACCTTAAGATCACATAGACCCAGGGGAAGTAGCAGAATAGCCCAAGTCTTAAGTGAATCCTTAACGTCCAGTACAATAGGAGTAAGCACCTTCAAGTGCTTTCAAGAAAATACTCTTATGAATATTATAATTTA
This sequence comes from Fulmarus glacialis, assembly GCF_000690835.1. Taxonomy (NCBI): domain Eukaryota; kingdom Metazoa; phylum Chordata; class Aves; order Procellariiformes; family Procellariidae; genus Fulmarus; species Fulmarus glacialis. The sequence continues at coordinate 21,544 of NW_009216018.1, read as the reverse complement.
TTCTATTTTCATAGTATTGACAGCTGTATTTATTTCATTATAGGCATCAATAAGTTTTTCTGTTACACAGTGAGTTTTCCTCATTAAAAAAGTGTTGGTTTGTGTTTGGTTTTTTTTTTTTTTAAAAAAGGCTAATTGCTATCATGCATAAAAGAACAAGGGCAAATCTATTGTTAAATATCCCTCACAAGGTCTTTACAAATTTTCATGATGTACTAGTAATGCAAGAAAAAGAACGCATGATGGTCCAGAAGGTGTAGCTATTCAAGTACACTATTATGTTTCCAACCAAATTTTTTTTTTGTTAATAATTGATGGTTGTCTGCCTGAAGGACAGAACGAAGAACAAGTGGCAATAATATTAAATCACTGCTGAAGTGACATTTGTTTATTGAAGATTTGCTCTCATCCACCAATTGTGAGGATAAAGGTGAGGAAAGCAATGGACTAATGCTCTGAAATGAGAAACGAATTAGTTTCTACATAAAACTCTGCCAAAGATGAATGAAATCCAGTGCACAGCAGGGCTCTTCAAATTTGCAAAATCTGTATGTTAAAATTTGCACTGTAGTGAAGAACCACTAAATCCAGATGGAAAAAAAAATGCATTTTGAAAGACAGGTGCACTTGAACTGGGAGTGGGAGAGAAGCTAAGAGCTATTCAAAAGGGCAGCCAAAAATTTCCATATGCAGTAAAAGAAACATGTACAGCAGACTCCCTGAGCCAGAAAGCTGGAAAAGCTCCATATTAAACAAATCTAGAGTTCAGAAGAGGAGAATGGACAAGAAGCCTAAAGATGGAGAGTTTAAATGAGCGTAAAAGCTTAGCTTTACCACTCCTGAGCAACCTGTTTTCATTAATGAGACTTTATCAATGAAAGACACCTTTTCAGATTAACTTTTCTTCTGCCAATATTTATGAGCTACCTGTCGGCCAAAAGCAAGCGAGGCCAAGCCAAGCTAAATTTCAGCTTTGGCATATAAATGAATCGCAGCTTTACATACTAGCAATACCCCTTCCAACTTCACACGGCAGCAGCACCCTTTCCAACTGCAGCTATTCACCCCACTGACAGAAGCCAGGGAAGAGTCAGTAACCGAGTACCTCTGGGAGAAGAAACACGGCTTACCCTCTTGCTGATGTGATCATGTAACTGTAGGATTAAATATAGCGTACAACTAGAAATTTATACATATTAGAAGTGCATGGAAATATTTAACTATAATTTTGACCAGTTCTGAAGCCTGTAGAGCAGCTTGTATTCTACCTTGGCTGGAGTCCAAATGAAAAAGTGACACAAAAGACAATTCCTTAATAGCTTAAAACCAGTATCGCAATGACCAGGGCTTTCCAACTTCCTCACCTGCTAGAATGAACACACAAAAAAGGATCTTGATAGAGATCAATAATTCTTAATAAAATATGCTAGCAGTGATCTACCAGTTTAAGAATATACAGAAAGCAGTACCTGACAAAAATCATCCTTGAATTGCAGAAATGATTGCGCTATTGATTTAAATATCCTTTTATTACTGAAATTTAACACAAGATGCACTAGGTTGCAAAAGAATCAATGCCAATGACACTGGAGAAGCAAAGCAGGGAGAATATTGATCTTCCCAAGTTAAAGTCTGGTCTAAAGAAAGGGGTTTAAAAATAAAGCTAGGTTTTCCCTTAAGAAAATGTAGATAAGTGCTAGCTGAGGACAAGAAATGTTCAACCAGTCCCGATAGAAAAACAGAAGCAGCCACGTTTAAATGAGATACAGGTTTTGCAAAAAGCCCTATCAACGTAGAACAAACTAATTTCCCTAGGTTTTATTTGTATCAAGCATGAAGACTAAAGCTGAAAACAAGCACAAGACCATCAACATTAAAGAGCAAGAGGAGACCATCTTGAAAACAGAGCCTGCAAAGATCGGAAACAAGAAGCTATGAAGCCCACGAGCACAAGGGGCTGATCAGAGCAGTTCAAAGCAGGACACATGCACATACAAAGAACATACAAAGGTGACCCAAATAAAGGAAATGCAACGTATTTCCAAGGATGTTTTCAACCGCAAGGAATATAGCTGCAACAAAGCAATTTTACAGTCAGGGGCAAAGCAGTGCACATCTCTGTCAAGCAAGATAATCTATCCTATCCTGATCCTATTGTTATGTTGTGGTGAATTCCACTTATATGAAGAAAGAAAACACAGTGCAAAGCTCAAAAAGAGTTTGCAAAGCTAGTGCAAAGATAAACCCGATTTTCAGTATGAAACCACAATACACAGATAAAATGTACAGTGCTTAGGGACCGAATGCTTTACAGATTGTCGGTATTTACCATGAAATCCATCATGTAAACAGCAAGAGGCTGATGTTTCTTATTTGTCCTGTCAGCCACCATATGTCTGTATTTCACTGCTTCTCTACTGCTCCCAGCCTTTTAGCACAGTTCTGGAAATTTTATTTCTGTACATTGTTTGGGAGCTTTGTCTGCAATTCCACTTATAGACTGAATAAAGTAGAGCTAAGCTAGCCTTTTTTTTGTTTTCCTTTGTCTCTGAAAACCTGTTAAAAGATTTCCTTATTAATATACCGTAATTAATTTTTGTAAATACATGCCTTCAGGAGTGCCTTTCCTAAATGGAATAACAAAAAGCCAACTATCTTTGCCAAAGTGAAGTTTTAGATGTTCTACAGACCAGTGTTTATCCAAAATGCTCCAGACGAGATATTTATATGTTACTCTGGCAAATGCCATCACCCTTGGTGTCGAAGTTCTGCCACCAAAAATAGGCATTAGGGTTGAAGCTTTCAGTGAGGTCTCTTCATTAAACTGTTTTCACATCTTTTCCCTAATTGGTATTCTGGATTATGCAGTCTGGTTTTTTTTTTTTCCTTTAGGTTGATTTTTTTTTTTTTTTTTTTTAAATTTTTCCAGCTTTTCCTAGGCTCTCCCTCAGGTAAAAGAAAGCAAAGCTTTACCACCACTGGCACATGCTTCAGAGCGATTAGATAAATCGCTTGATCTTCTGTAGTCGAAGAAAGTTTTAAGAAAAAACTGCAGTTACGAGGATTCAAAAGGGAAGAATATAATATAACCAGATGCAAACACTTCACACGCTCCTGAAACGCTGCATTTGTACTGTCTCAGAGACAATCACCTTCTTCCAAGTTAAGCCTGGTCGCGACACTAGGCCTCAGGGGTACAGAGTGCGGCTGGAACACCAGGGAATGAATCAGGCAGATTGCAGTTTCAGGAAAGGGGATGAAGCTAAGTGCTAGCTGTAAAAGACTTCATTAAAATACGAAGGCACAGATGATCTTGGGCAGTCCACAAAGTGCTTCTCAGCTGGCTTTGCTCTACCCTCACTCTAGCTTATTTTCACCCTTGTTACATGGCAACAGTCTCACTTATAACTTGTACAAGAATATAAAAGAAAACTACAATAGGAAGCTGCCCTCCTCCTCTCTCCCCTCTTCATTTTCCCACTGCACCCATCATCCGGGCTTTGAAAACCTGAGCTACTTAAACTGGTACTGTCTAATTAACACCTTTTTATTCTTCACTGAAGGGTGTTAATTAAGTGATAAATTTTTTGAGGGCAGAAAAAACCCACCATCACTTTGTCCTAGTACTGCATTTTTACTTCATTTAGGATGGAAAAAAGGCAGCCTAATTAATGTTTAGTTTCTTTCCAATGCTCACCTTTACTAAACCAATTTGACTAATTTAAAATTAGTCAAATCTACAAAAAAGAGACAGCTGACATGCCAGCTGGAGAAGGGTGAAGACACCTCAATTCCATGGAAAGCACTAACATCCTGCCTGTTTTCACCTATCATCTAGCAGGTTTGATGGTTTCCAATTCTTTTAATTATCACTAGAGAGCATGGTTTTCAACCATACCACTGCTAAGAAATGGGTTTGGTCTTAATCACTTCACTGATAAGAGATGGGTTTAAGTTTCACAGTGCACTCCCTTGTCCTCTTGGCTGAGTATGACTCACCAGCTGCCGTAGCACCGGTAACCATCCTGTGCCGCGTCAGACCACCTTTGGCTGTGGTCTCCTAAACGCACCGCACCAGTTCCATGAACTAAAAAAATCGGCATTAATTTTCTTGGTCTGCTTTGCCCTATTCTTTAGCCAACTACAGAAGCAGCTTTAAAAGCAGCACTTTGACATTTGTATCTGATATTCAGATGAGCCTATACTGTCTATAAGCATACTCAGAACTGGAGCAATACATGAAATTAATTCCCGCAATCTCATCTTGCAGCTTTATATAGCTGAAGGTAGGTTATGACTTGCTACAGAGGAAAACATTACCCAGAGAGCATCATATAAAATGCATGAGCCCATGATGTAGCGTTAGATTCATTTCACAGAGAGGGAAACCTGAGAATTACTTTCTCCGGGTCCACAGACATGAGGATTAACATTTTCTGGATTCAGACCAACATTCCTCATTTCTCTGTGCATTAGAAAACTTGCTTAGTTTGACATGCAAAAAGATTTATGGACAAAGTTATTTCATTTGTTTGCTGAAGTAAAATTCAGAGAGTCCTTAAGTAAATGGTTTCAGAGCCTTCGCTGTTGCGAGACCATTCTGGGAATATGCCCCACATAGCCAAGAGACACTTCTCTGCACGGATGGATGGAGAAAGGACACACCGATCAGCTTGGGTTATAAATCAGAGAATTCAGACTGGAAAGGATTTCTGAAGGTCCTCTGGTCCAACTGCCTCCCCCTAAAGCAACCCTTAGATCAGGCTGAGGCCCTCGAGCTGCCCATTCATCTTTCCCACATATATTCACACCATGGATGCTTTTATTCAAGAGTTTCCTTTGAATAAAAAATAGCAATGGTTAACTTCACACTGCAATGACTTTCAAGTGCAACTATTATTTTATGGTGACTTTTATTGGCAAAACCCGATCTCAGTAACCATAACTCACTGAAAAAAAACATCAAAGCACGGTTCACAGAAACATTACTGGATAGAAAAGACACCGGCATGTCATAGCAATTACAGATACACACTTCCAATTTCAGGAAATTACTTTCACCCCAAATATATTCTCATTATGTAAACTGTTTGGGTTCAGAAACCTTCTCCAGGCACCTTTCTCATTCACACGTGATTTCACGAGTTGTGGACAGTGTTTAGAATTCTACTTTTGCAACAACCCCATACCTGTATGTTTGATACCATAAGGTAGAAGACACGGAAATAGATTCAAGTCTGAAATATCCGGCAAGAGAATAGTCAGAACAAGAAATTAGTATCTACTCCCTCATTTTGGCTCCATGTTGACGTCAGCCTGCTATAGTCACCTTTTGAAGTGTAGGAGTTTGCAGATCTTTTTTCCTAGTTCTTTAGCTAGAAAGAACAAAGTTCTTCTAGTTCTCTGGTATACAGTCCAAAGGAGTAACTGGAACACTGACTTAGGTCTTTTACAAACAACTGGGAAACTTGGTATTTCACTTAATTACTGGAAAAATGATGGAAAAAAACTGAAATACATTCCACAGTAAGCAAACTTTGATATCAACATTTAATTGCTCACTTTGTTGACTGACTCCTATATTTTTCTGCAAAGGACTTAAAAGTGCTGGTAACTAAAGCAGTGTTTTACATGTATAAACTAACTATTCAGATGTCACATGAGGAACAGACATGGGGTAAAAAGATGGTATTTTTACACAGGCTTGTCCCTAAAGTGTGTTCTGCAGTCCCCATCATAGCTCATTTTCCACTGAGTGCAAGCTCTATTTTCAATTTATAGCTTCTTCATTATGAAAGTCTGCTTTCTGTTTTAAGCCCATCTGCTTAGAGGCACTGAAGGAGTATAAACTAGAAAGCTCCAAGCCTCTCTGCCCTGAGTTTATTTAAAGTGATTCTCTCTGCTTTGGACATCCTGGTTGGAGGGACATTTTTAAATATCACTGCAGACATGATATTCTACACTTCTATTGGAAGCGTAGAAAATCCCTCATTTGCTTGTAACGCTCGGACCAACACTCTCCAAATAAACCATGGATCAACGGAGACATTATGAAGCTAGCTCTGATCAGTCCGAAGCACGCGTCAACTTGCCTGCGAAACAATTAATGGTATCCAGATCAACAGTAAGTGCATCCCTTTGTTCAGTGCCTTGAAAAGCATATTTCTTCATATTTCAAAGAAACCATTAAAAGATATCAATCAAGAACTACTCCTAGCCATCTTTAGAGTAGCTCATGTACACCGCAAGCAGCACAGAAGACGTATCCTAAACAGAATTATACTTAGCTATGTGGCATTTCAGTCACATGCTTTAAAAAAGACAAGTCTGGGTAACTTCATTCGGCAGTTCGCGTAGACCAACAACTTAAATACATGATTTAAACAAATGTGGGTGACAAAGCCATTTGTGCGATTCCAGGAGAACGGCAAGCTGTCCTCACAGAGGACACACATCTCAACTCAGGGCAACGCCAGCAGAATGCAAGCCAGTCTTAATATTAAAATACCTTAAAATCCCGAAGAGGTTTGTCATCATCACATTCCTGAATGCTACACATACAGCTAGAGAACGTTTCCCTGGGCTGATACAAACTGAAGGGCTTGGCATTGTAGGATTGATACAAGACTCAAGTGACTTAAGGCAGTTTTCATTCTCTAGTCAACTGATTAAGGATTCAAAGCAGACATAAGTGGTAATTAGGTTCACTAAGTAGCCACACTCTCCCTCTAGTAAGACCTTGAGCTATAAACTATTCTAATCTGAAGGCAAAAAATCCCCTTATCTACAGACACTTACAGAACAAACACTCAAACTGGCTATTGCTATCAGGCACCCAACCCGATCACCTGAAGGAGCTGGGACCGTTGCCCGCCAGCGTTGCCCGCCTGATGCTGGCGTAGCGCAGGATGCTACTGCCAAGCCTTTTTAAGGCTATATAATTGTGTGGCAAATGCTGCTTTTGCACGCCTGGTTGTTCAAAAGAAGGAAGCTGGTTTGAACGCATCAAGAAGCATTTATCACAAGAGATTTCCTTCCATGGAGAATTTGCAGACTAGTTTCTCTAAGGTTTTTCCAAAGATTAAGCTTGCATCATCCTCAGAAAAGGCACGCATTATTCTCCTTTTCTTTCTGTTTATGTTTCTCCCTGGCACAACTCAGGGACAAAAGACTTATAATCATCCATGCAGGGAGAAAAAAAATAAATAAGCAAGCCAGCATTTACTAGTTCTAACTCCTTTTTTTTTTTAGGTCACTACAGAAATATTATTGTTGTAGCTAAGGAACATACAAGAATTTCTCTAAAGCAAAAACACACAGAAGCACGAAAAGCTCCTGTATATTGGGGGGGGAGGGGGAGACAGGAAAAATTGTTAACAACTAGGCACCCACTCCCTGGAAATAAGCGGGAAGGAATTCAGCCTCACAACACTGAAAAGCTGAGTTACAGTAGACAGCAATTTAAATTTGTCCAGTGTTCACATGTAACACAGCAACTGAAGCCTGCATGCTAAAGACCTCAAAAATTTTTAAGACCACCAGATTTGCACCCTAAAGCTATTGAAAACACTACAAAATGTTGGTGAGGATAACAAAAAATATCTTGTGTTCAGATTAGTTATTTAAAATCCTCAGACTTGCCATTAGAGAGCTAAAGGTTTAAAGTACTCCTCAATTTTGCTTTGACCTTTCCTAATCCAACAAACACGTTTGAAAGGAGACCGATTACATTTCTCTTCAGCGTAAAGGAAGCACATACTGAATGGCAAACCTCTATCTTCCCCCTTTATGCATTCTGCAGAAGTACGAGCTGCTCTGTGTCATCTGTGATGAAGAAGCAGGACATTTCAATACACCGACCTTTTGAAAGAAATGCCCTTTACAGAATTGTTGGATTATGTAAGAGGTCACACAATCCCAGGCAGGGCTGAGAACAAGTCATTCAGCGAAAAAAATCCTTCTATATGCACAAGAAATGCTATTAGCAGAAGGTACAATACATTTTAGGTACAATACATTTTTAAACGTAAATCAGAGTTCAACTTTTAGCAGAGCAAGATCTTCCAAATAACAATATGTAAAATGCTGGTCCCACTGCAAGAGATGGGGTTAGAGGAGGAATGCTTTATTTACTTCAAAAGTTTATACCCTCCATAGCTGGAGAGAATTACTGCCTACCAACTGCTAACTTCAGAGTAAACACATCTCTAGCAGGTCAGATCTTGATCTCCCTGGTCAGACAAGCTATGCAGTGTATACAAGCAGCAGCGGACACCCAAAGACAGGCTATTCTCCAGGAGAACACCGTATTATATTCCAGTTACAGGGAAGAGGAAGGCAGGAAGGAAATGTATTAAAATGTAGCAGGGGCGCCACAATTTGTTTGCCAGACTCACGCTCCTTTGCAAACTAAGAGATGCTTGTTCCAAATTGCATTTTTGAATAATATTTTTCCCCAAGCCATTTCTACAGCGCAGTTCAGCTTCTCCCTGTTTTGACGTGTCTGTTACTCTAAGAACACGCCTTTGACCACAGGAAGGCTTTGCTAACTCAGACATCCACATCAAGCTGTCTACCAACACTTATCACTCGTATATAGGACATGCCAATAGAAATAGCCCTGCCCTCCCCACCGCTTTGTGCCAGTACACACAGCTGCATCAGGGTTACGTCATAAATCGGATCCTTCCTTGGACCGGGGGTTTGATCTCACATGGCCTACTGACACTGCTTAGATTATTAGTACGAAAATAAACTTGAGGGCAGCTCCTCTACAGCATCAAATATCGCTATTTATGATACAAAATTCAAGTTCAGTACCAGCCAAGATTAATGCAAGCCTAACTGGTGATTACCCACACTGTGCATCCTAATCCACACACAGAAATCACTGTCCTGCAGCCAAAGGCTCCTCATCACAGGGAGCTGAGCCACTGAGATGTCCTGACTTTGTCCCCACGCCTCACAGAAATTACGTGCTGAAGGGCAACAAAACCCAAAAAATGCCAGTCGTGGTTAAAGGGGTCCATTTCTGAGCTTCTGGATTTTCTAGCTAAGAGAGTCAGCCTTATAGCTTTAAACACAAGTTGGAGCTCTCCTGCGCTGATTGCCCAAAGGCTTCCCTACTCCTATTTATTTTGCAGCAAAAGCAGCAATCCAATTAAGGGCCAAGCAGATTTGGGCTCTTCAAGTAGGCAGCATAAAAGGGAGCTGACATAAAATACTGAGAGAAACCTGTTCCTTTGTTCTGTATAAAGAAAATTTACAAAACAACACCACCATGCTACCAATACTAATTATAGGGGGGGGGAAAACCCCAAGAAACTATATCTGCTATAAGGCTTCTACAAAAATGAAGGAAGTGAAGCCCCCAGCAGTCTTTAAACATTAATTCGGAAATTCTTCTGATTTTTTTTGAACTCAGCAGCAGTACCACCACATCACCAATACAATGCATTTACGCAGACAGCTTGATGGGAGTAAAAACTAGAAGCTTGAAAGGCAAGGGTTTGAGATTACTTCACCATAAAACTGATGAGATATGAAAGAAAAAAAGTACTACACAGAAGTCAGTGGCAAGATCCAGCGTGCCTGAACCATTAGGAGAACTCAAGTCCAGCCTACTCAAGATACCAGGGGATCCAGACCGACAGCTGAGATATATTTAAAAGAATGTTTAACTACACTTTAGAGATTTTGTGGTGTTTGAGAAGAGTATAAATGGCGACCTAAGCAGTCTGTTTAAAAATTAATTTGAATCATCTCCCTAAACTCAAGTGAAAAAGGTACTTCATCTACTTTACATCGCAGCACTGTTAAAGAGCTGTCATACTTAACATGATGATGACACTAAGAAGTCTTTCACATGCTCTTGAACCAAAGACCACATTTAATTGTGCAGTCATTTTACAACAGCATTAAAAGATGTTAAATACCTTACTAGAGACCAGACAAAAGCACTGAAAGAATTTATCCTGTACCAGGCCTTTAACAGTGGCGGTCATGGCAAGAATGTAAGAACAGGGCAAACGTAGCAATCTTCTGCCCGCCTTCAAGAGTTTGCTGCTGAGGGTCTTCCTAAACCAGAGGTGATGTTTTCATTGCCATCTTAGAGCAAGTTTACATTTCCACAAAGAAACTGAAAAGCTTTATTTAGTAATTTTCCATCTTTGAGAGGCAAGAGCTCTGGTTCAGTTTGCAAAAAGAGGACGACAGTGTAATATTTGGAAAACCCTTTGGGAACTATAAATCCACTTTTTTGTCACACTGAGGCCCCCAAACAGGAGAGCGGCAACGCAGGACGAGGCACACTTGTACTGGTACTGACTGGGCAGCCGATGCCTGGTTAACATTTGGTAGGTGCTGTTAAAAAGATAAATCATCTTTGCAGTTAATTTGCTGCCTAGAAGGAGCATAAATAAAGGGACAACAAAAAAAAGTGTGATAATGCTTTGCTGAAAAATGTGAATGTAGGCCACTGACAAACAACTATAACTCACGGACACTTATGTGTACTAAAAAGCCACACACCCTGTTGTATCTACTTAAAGCAAAATTTGAGAAGATGGGAAAGAGAATACTCTAAGCAGTATGGTATTCACCCATGCCCTTTTACAGTTCCTGTTTTGGCCATTATTTATAGCTCCTTAAAAGCTATTTCTCTCTGTCCTGTCATTTTTGCTCTGTTCTCCCAACTAGTTCCCTTCTTAGAAACCAAAACCGATTTTTTTCTTACTCCATATGGCTGAAGATTCGGGTCACTAAATTGATCCTTGTATTGCTAAAAATAAGAGCTTCGGGAGTCTGAGACCCAAAACATGCAGCTTTGCTTAAATCTATCTTGTACCCTCAAGTGAGACCATACGTTGCTACTGAGCACTACAGAACTTGTAGCAAAGTGCTGAAAAACCTGTCAGTTAAAAATTTAACAAATTAGATCTGAAAGCAAACCATCGATACTGTATATCTAAGTCTTAGGTTCAGTACCCTCAGAACCATGGAGAGATGCAAACTGTCCTGGCCACTTCAAACAGTTTGTTTCTGGAAGAAAACAGCCAAGAAGGGAACGCTGCATTACCACACGCTGTCCTCTCTATCAAAGTTACAGGGGAAAAAATGGGGAGAGTTGCACGGTAACCAATCTAAACACAAATAACACAATAGAAGGAAGGGAAAACATTTAGACTACTGTCACTTTTGACAACAAGCAGAAAAACTCTCACGGTACCAGATGGTTACAGCCAGGTACTCAAGCATCATTCGCAACCTTTTTGCATAAAAAAGGGTTGGCACAAATAGGATAAAGCTCAAATACTTCCAAAAGTACAAGGGTCAGAGGTGTTAGCACTTACACTGGAAGGGGAAATCCAAAGGTGAACACGATCTAAAGCATTATATGATGGGTGCTAGTCATCAACAGAAACACAAACCCAAATATAGTAGAAGGGAGAGAAGACAATTTTGTGAAATACAACTATTTTTGGCAGTTCTGAAAACACTGGTGTCAGACCAGAGACCGATGGTCATCCCCAGGCCTGTGCAAAGGGGGAAGCTTGTAAGACCAAAAGGGCAAGTACCCTGAATGAAGTAAGATAGAAATAACTGGCAGTGTTAGTTTCTAGATTATGGGGACCAAACAGGCACCAAATATACCACTTCTTAAAGCGAAATGAAGCACAAAGGGAGCAGCAACCTGAATGTATTTCTCTCAGTGTAGATTTAGAGCAACTGTACAAAAGAAAAGCTCTCCAAGTATAACTAAAATGTCTATTTGTTCAAATAACTGCCAAAGACAGTTCTTTCACCTGCCCTTTGGAAATATCGGCACCAAGTCCTCCAGTACACCTGAAACACACTCAGATTTTACTATTAGGTTAAATAAAAATCACTTGTTTCTAATGGGATAGCAGACAGTAATAGCTCTGCTCACTTTGCCAGACTTCCCCCAGCATGAAAACGAAGGGGGGAAAAACAACAACAAAAAAACCCCAGACCAGGCAAGCCCTAGCTTCCCAATATACATAAATATGGAAGAGTCCATCCAGAGGAGACTTCCAAAGACCAGGTGCAGGCCAGCTCTGAGTCACAACACCTCGATGTTCAGCTGCTTCGGGATTTTGAAAACACTTCCCCAAGGCAACTCTCTTCTAGTGAAGCGGTAAGCCTCAACAGCAACTAACTGCTGAGCTCACTGTTTATGTAGCCCGGCAGTCGCAACAAGAGGAAGAAGTTTGCTGCAGAACTTGTTTTACCATATGCAAACACTGAATAAAATAATATCTCCAAATTACGAGCTTCCTATTTATTTCCTAGAGTCATTAAGGTAATCTATCACAAGTGTAAACTAAGCTGCCTGACAGAGCCTACACTGAAAGTCTTCAGCTACAAACTCAAGAAACACAGGATAACGCATCATGCTCAGAATAAAAGTTTGCTTATTTGGCTACTATCTGGCTTAAAACTGCAGTTTGTACATCCTGTTACCATATTTCTTACTATATTAAATTCAGCAGACTTGCTATATATATATACACATATATATATTTATTTCCTCCATGTAATTCATTCTTGGCTTTATTTGATCTCAACCTCGTAACTCCCTCCTCAAACCTCATTAGAATATTTCTCAATCTTTTTCTGCTATAACACCTCCTTCCTAAATAAAGATTACACAGGACCGTAAGAATCAGTGGTATGGGGTGACAGTCTGAAGTGGCAGAGGACAACATCTGCTGAGGTCTCAGAAACTTCAGGCATCCCCACCAGTGAGGATCCAGAAGTTGAAGACTTCCTTCTTCTCTTACACAACACCCCAGCATGCACTTCATTATTAAGACTCAACTACAAAATTTTGCTGTGATAAGAGTTTTGTCCACTTGTAAAAACCTAAATTTTGAAAGAGACTGATTCGACTGCAAAGCTCCTCAATATCTGAAGAGCTGTATGCATAGATTTTGCTTCTAGAACAGAGTTTTTAGAAGTTTTCTAGTTTGATATGCAGAACTAAGAAGTATTTCAAGTTACATACTGTGATAAAAGTTTTTCTCATTTCAAATTAGACCCCAAAATGTGAATTAATATGTCATCACACTTCTAGAAAAATCACAGAGATATGTAATAGCATAAAATGTGAGAGTGGGAGTCAGCTGCTTGCAACCTTGGATGCTTAAAGCAAAGGAGAGAGGATGAAACGATATTAAGCTCCCTGTGAAAGGTTGCTTTAGGCAAACTATCTGTACATACAGGTTAGAATACCTCAAGCAGAAATTAACAATCAAAAGTACAACAAACAGAAATTTGTTGTCTTTGCTTGAAGATACATAGAATACAAGATCAACAACATACTGCAAAACTTGATTGTTATGGATCTTGTAATTCTTTGCTCTGTCAGCCTGCCTTACCTCCTGGTAACAATGATTCTAACCTGCTCAGGGAGTTAAAATCGGTCCATATTCTGTAACACCATGGATTTTTACCACCAGGCTACCTATTGGTGGGGTGACACCAATAATTCAAGGGAAAAATAAATCCTTGCACACACAGCAGCCTGGCTAATCTTGCCAGTCTTGTGCCCAAGACAAGAGACCAGCTTTCATGGTGCCACAGAAGGCTATGTATCACAGATCAAAGTAATCCCCACATAGCATTTATTTTGTCCTTCTCAATTATAGTTCTATCAATTATCTTTTACTGTACTGAGATAAAAAAACCCAAACAAACCAAACCAAAACAAACAAAAAAACCCCAGGTAACAAACCCACCCATATCCAATTCTCATGATGTCTTTCACAATCTCAGATCCTGTATCAAGGTACCTTCCTTTCCTTTCCAAGCCAGCCACCCTAACTTACACAACCATCTCCGGAGCAATCTTCATTGCTCTTTTAAGCTCTGGACTGCAATATTAATTTCGGATTTTCCTCAAGCAATAAAGTATCACATAATATTTTGAACACTTATGTCAGTCATTACATACTATGTTTAGCATCGCGGAAAGACGAGCTTCTTAACGTAACAGCGCTTGCATGAATTTAACAAGACTAACAGAAACAGTGCAGCTGAACTCCAATTTATAACTGCATTTAAACCAGTTTAGCACCACTTAATTCATTATTAGGAGTTCTGAATGAGTATGACAGGAATTAAAACACTTCTATGTTTACAACTTGAACCTGCTAAGGTAGAGTATCCTAGTTAACTACCACAAAGCTTTTCTAACAAACTAGACAAAAAAAAAATATTCCAAAAGTGATCAAATATATGGTATTTACTCGGTTTTTAAAAATGCACCCAAGCATCTGTGTTTTCAAACTCCTGCTGTACACCTTCACCGAACTATTTCAGTCTGTCTTTGGTCTGCCATGATGTCTGTTGGGAGTCTACCACATTGCCAGAATCCTTGTCAAGCTCTCTTTCTAGGCATTTAAGTTCAATTTTCTCTTTTTTAATTCAAAATATATTCTTTGTCAGTTTTATGAACCTCCCAGAATTAAATACTTTTTTTCATCCACTTCTACTACTAGAAGTTTTGGACTGATGGCATCTTTTCACATCTTCCCTTTTCTAGTCTATTATATTCCCCTTCCTCTTATTTTCTCATGTCTTCCAATATGCCTGATAGAAAATGCATTTAGTTTAGCTTTCCAAACAAATGCACAAGCTCTAGGGAGAGCCACCATGATCCCTACGTGTACTCAAAGCTAGCAATAATTCACAAAGTGTGGGAAGTAGTAAGTAGCTACGCTACTTAGCTACACTGAGTAGCACTTTGGCTCAATAGATTCATTAATGTGACATTTTAAAACATGTAAAACAAGCCTATACGAATTAGAGCAATCTAAGACCTTTTTTTTTTTTTTATTCAAACCAGAACAGGACTAATCTTCCTCTACAAAAAGGTCTCACGATACAAATCCATTCAGCCAGTCACCTACTGTCTTGGGCACCTTCCTCCTCCTCATCTAGAAAACTTGTTCTTTCAGAACGTCCCTGCCCCTGCTTTTTCTTTGATTTATCAAAAGGCTTCCAACCTGATATCAAAAGCTAACACAGTTGATATAAACATTGTGTCCCTGAGACTCCATCTTACATACTGAAGTTCCACCTATACCTCCAAAGAGCAGAAGACAGACACAATGCCTCTTCCTCGCTCCTTCAAAAACAGCTGCGAAGCAGAGATCTCTGCCATCCTACCCCGTTCCAACATCAAAGCCATTGAGAAAAGCATAAAGGCTCTCCTGTCCTACAGCTCTTCAACAGTGTGCCGTTTGGAGTCACATTTACTCAACATCTGCTCCCCAGGATCAGAGCCCACTGTTCACGCTTTCCCCCACGCATACACACCTTCCAGCAGCCGAAATACTACGCTGGCATGATGGTGCTGTTTTCCACTGCATTCCGAACGTGAATAGTGGGAAAAAACCCCAAACATCTTGCTTTCAAAAAACTTCCCATTCGTAATTATAGCAGAGATCTACAGATTCTGACAACATACGATGAAGAACCCTTCACAGCTTCAAAAGTTACTGTCTTTTTTTCTTGAATGAGTTCGCGTCAGTGCGTAAGTGGTGACTTCAACCACACGATGACCCAAATCAGCTTCAAGCTTATCAACAGGGCATGAATTTTTAAAAGTCTACAGTAGTTGTCTTACTAGGGGATAAATACTTTCAATACTTTACAAGTTTTGACATGGATACAGACACTCAATCCAGGTTGAAATTATATTTAGTTTAGACTGAATCTACATCAACACCAAAAAAAGACCATGTAGTACAAGACACCAAAAAAGCATTTAACAGAGTCAAAATAAATTTAACATCTCAAGTAAGATTTTTTAAATGCATGCAAATAACATTTCAGATAATTTTCATGATTTGAACAACTGGATATTAATTTGATATGGAGCTTTGATAACTCCCAAATTATGTTTTAACAGCCATTCTCCCTCCTCCAACTTTATACTCAGGTTTCATATTCTAGCATTAACTGGGGAAAGAAAAAAAAAATATCACAAGTCACTACAATCATTATGAAATACAGATAAACAGCTTGTTTTAAGAAGTTTGACTGAACACACAAAGGCTGTCCTCTAGCATCTGCGTGCAGTATCAAATAGTAAATCTGCACATTCAGGCCCTGGCTCCGGCAGCAGGAGAAGCACCTTAACTACTAGTGGGTTTCTGCGAACAACCTCAGCACAATTTGGCGTGGGCAGAAAGCTCAGGTGCATGGAAAGACTGGAAGGAGCTCCTGCCATCACATACGCCATTCAAAAAAAAGGATGATCGTAGCAATAAACTGTCTCGGGGAAGAGCTCTAAAACTGGATTACAGGTTGCTTTGGAAAGTTTGGGGATGTCAAGATGCTGGTTTTAATTCAACTTCTGCAGTACTCGTAGAAGATGGGTGAATGGAAAAGGGCAGACAGTGCCCATGTTTAAAATGGAAAGAGCATGGAATCGCAGACCAGTCAGTCCAATTTCAGTCGCCGGGAAGAACAGAAGAAATCTGCTTGGAAGTGCCCAAAAACGGAGAACGGCTTGGGGTGGGGGGAGGAGAACAGAGCTGTATCGCCTACCTGTGGTTCGATACAGCTTGCCCATGACAATCCGACCTGCTACTATAAAGTTAATAAAAACCAAAGGTGACTCCAGAGGAGAAAGAACAGACACGGTTTTCCTAATTTTAGTAAAGCTTTTAATACTGCCCTATACAAGAGCCTCATAACCAAAAATAAAATCTCATTAACGTAGCTTGGTGTACCATGTGCATGTTTTTTTATGAGATACAGTACATGAACAAGTAGATGGAAAACAGAATGAAGTAAGACCGATGATGGGCTAGAGGGTCTTTTGAATCAAAGCAAGCTAAAAAGTAGGGGTGGGTGCTTGGGAAGTTAAAATAGTACTTTTGACAACTGGGGAAAGACGTCAGAAGTAGGTGAGATGCCACTTAATAAGAACATCTAAGAACTACTTGGTTTAGGCAGTAAAGGAATGGAAAGCAGCAGTCCTGCAATGTAAGATCTGACCACCCTAAAGGATCCCACTGGACATGAGTCAAAAATGCTTTACAAATGGTAAGAAACCATTTGTCTTATGATGCAAATGGGAATGCCATATGCAAGACACGTTGAGTGATCCTTCCACTCCACTGAACCTTGGTCTGGTCCCAACTGGAAGCGGGTCCAGTTTTACACGTCACACTCCAGAAAACGTGACTGAAGGAAATCCACAGAAAAGCACAAGGAACAGCCAGGAAAATGCAACTTATCAAGAACGACCTTGACAATTAACCTGGAGAAGTACAGAAAGTAATTGCTGATGAGAAGGTAACACCCTCCCTCCCACTCTAAATTGCATGGATAAAAATAATAAAAAGCCTAAAACGACAGGAAAGCAGGTTTGGGTTAGATTTACAGAAGATCTTTCCAGCTAATAGATAAGCAGAAACAGCTTATCTAAATTTCAATCTTAACAGGTTCGTCAGTGGGAGCTGCAGCACCTCCAGCACTTGAAATTAAGAAGGGTTTGGATGCTTTGGCTTTACAATGTAAGGATGAATCACAGGCTAGCATTGTCCTTTACAATGCAAGTTTTTACAATTGCCTCCTCTAAAGTAGTACTTACAGGAAAAGAAACAGCTCATTGTGAAGGGGAGAATGCACCTCATTCATGAATTTAACAAGTAGTCGTCTTCATACAGTAGTAAGTTGTAAGGACAGTTAACTCAGTGTATTTCACCACTGAAAAGTAGTTCCACTGAGTCCCTTGCTTTGAACTGTTTCTCGACATAATTAAAACTATTGTTTGAAATGTCAGTGCTAGCAGTTATTGCCTCTTTACCTGTTAGCTGAGATCTGTCAGAATTCCCTCCAATTTTAGAGTGTATACATGTTTGTCATATTGCTGGTACTTAAGTTTCCTATGCGGGAGTTGTAGGAGGAAGGAGAATAGCAATGGTGGGAAAGAGAACAGAACTTTGAACATTTTCCTCTATGCTCAGCCCACACTCACGCTCCATAAATGCTGTATGAAACTGTTTCTTAGTTTTATCTGGGGACCATTAAAGTCATGTCAGAATACAATCAGCGCAAAATGGATGAGAATCAGCAGTCAGAAATAGCATTACAAGGATAAAAGGAAGATTTTTCACTTGCTCTTTTAAGAAACTCATTTTAAGAAGCTACTTTTTCCTGATTTTATGGTCATTTCTATACCGGTTTCTAACAGAAAAGCCATGTTGTTTTTAGCCAGCTAGTTAGTTCCTTCTCATTCATCCAAACAGAGGATGAAGAGAGCAAAGCTAAACAAGTACCACCTAACTTAATTTGGTTTTATTTCCACTTACATATAACTTTGAATAACCCAAACAATTTTATGAAGTCAGCATTCACAGTTTTTAAAATGCGATGTTTAAGAATTCCCTCCTCTACACAATGCATGACAAAGTCTGGTTTTAAGCACACTTTACAAGACCAAAGCTCTGAAAAGGGAAGAACTTGAAAAACTGCTAGCAATTCAACTCACATGTTGGTGTGCTGAAGAAACACTGCGGATTTCGTGGGGGCAGTCCAAGCATCTATTTTAGACAACAGTAAAAATACAGCCATGTTCCTTTAAATCCAAACACTCTAAGGTGAAAGTATTAGTACAATGAAGTCTTTATTTTTAAACAAGCAGCTGGAGACACAGAGATACAGCAAACGTTAAAAAACAGCAACTGGAAAAGGCATGTTATTCATCAGCAAACAGCAAGTCAAGCACCATTCCATAAGGAGGATGCTGTCTGTTTTGAAGCGCTAAAGTGATTTTCCAACAAATACCAGTTGGAAACTACAGGTTTAACACAGACCTTTTTGACAGACTGGCTTTTTCCAGGTGTTCCTCCTCATCTCTCTTCTAACCCTCCTTTCCATCACTTCAACTAACTATGCTCTGGATACATGTGACAAGCTAGCGTGCATCAGAAATGCAGCCTCGAAGAACCTGACAAGTTTCTCAGAAGAATACTCAGGAAGTTAAATTTCTGACATGCAAATTTTTCTGTGATCTTTAGGTGTTTATGCAAGAGCTTTAAAAATAATCCTTACAAGTGTCAAAAACCTACTTCCAGTTTTAGTAAGCTTAAATCTACAGGTGAGTCTGACTCAAAATATTCTGAGTTACATTAATTTGGGAAAAATCACAGTGATCTCCTGTCAGAAGCAGAAAAAAGGCTGCCTCCCACCGACACTCGGGATTCCACTGGGCATCTTCCGTGCCCGGTGAGTGGTGACCTGCCCTGCAGTTTCAACAAGTACATTACCATTCCTTTATCATCGTAAACTCATGTGGTGTTACTGTACGTTCAACAGCTCTTGGACTATCACCTTTCACTACAGTCATGGCTCTGTATCAATAATAAGTAACGCAATTCTTGCATATACGCTTTGGGATCCTTCCGTATACCTTCAAAGCACATACTTTGTATCTACAAAGCGTTAGATATGTTTTGTTTTTTTTTTTTAAAGGAGTTGCACTGACATACTTGCACATGCCTGTTCAAACCACAACATCATTTTTCTAATGACTTACAAGGAGTATACACAATTCAGGAAATGGCTGTACCTACTCTTCATGCCAAAGCAAAAGAGGAATTGTTCTGTTTCATTAAGGGTGTCATTGGCCATTATTTGCTGAAAGAGAACAGTTGCTCTGTGGCAGGGCCTGCAATCTTTAAATTCGTTTCCCTCTGTTACAACAGCATTCAAATTGGGGTAAAAATCCAACAGCAACAATGAACCTTATCCAGAAGGACCTCCACCTTTCACTTTGCTTGAAAGTGTTCTACTCCTTTCCAAGTAGGTTTTGACTCACCTGTGTAAACTCCTACAGCAGCACAGATACTCAGAGTCTCCCTTACCACTTAATTGCTTGGATGACCCTAGTTAACCAAATAAAAATTGAGCTTTCAGGACACACCTGGGGTCTGCAGTGTTACTTCATGCCATGATTTGCTACTGCTTGGTTAGCTTCACATCAGGAATGGAAGTAATGATTAAGACACAGAAAGGCTAAAGCCTTCCATCTCTGCCAAAAGTTTATTTCATTGTTGACCTCCAGACATATAACTACTATCAAACACCAAATGTTTGCACTGCCTACCAACCAGCTATTTGGAATTGTTATACCAGCTGCCGGCATTTGACACTCGCCTGCTAACTCTGCAGAGGAACAGCTTCAGGCACACAACCCATTTAACTTGCATGTCAGAAAACTGCTCACCTGGCTTCACCCAAATACAAGGGGAATACAGCACAGGCGGATTAAGCCTGCCAAGATGATGCTCAGATGGCACAGCTATCGCAGGAAGTATCTCTGCAACAGAGAACCAGACTTTATCCACAACTCAGCCCAACTAGCACATTCCTGGGAGCTCACAGAAGTCAGGTCCCTAATTCCCACTGAACTCCAGTGGAATTTGCCCAGACTCTTTTAGGCTCCACAAGAAGTCCCTCATATTGCAGAAAGCCTACAGTTTTCATTCACATCCTGTGGATGCCAAAGCTTCTTCTGTTTGGTTAGCAGACACAGGGCTCGGTTCTGGTTTCAGACCGCAAAATCCGCACATACTAAGGCAATAATTCTGATCTGGGATCTTCAGACCATTATTTCTTTCTTTCACCTACATCTCTCCTTTCATTGTCAAATATGTTGAAAGCCTCAACGTTTCTTCTAGAGCAAACAGCCAACGAAGCTGAAGCAAGGCAAAATTCAGCCCAATGGAAGGAAAACGCTAGGACTGAATAATATCTGCAGAGCAGAAAGGAAGGAAAGAGAAAGAAGGATGAAACGATGAAACCTTGCGTGGGATTGGTATATTAGTAAGATATCCCTTCCTTCTAGGTAAATTTTCCCAACACACGTAAACCGGAGTCACTTGTGAGCCAAGATCCCTGCCCTTCACAGCATTTACAGGCCAAAGCATCCCTGACATTAGTTTCACCATGATGCTGCATAAGAAGCCGCTCCAGGAAGACTGTGCTCGGGCACTTCTGGAGCGGATAAAACCTGCCTCCACGGCTCGCTCTCTGCTTCGGATGGCACGATAAGACATGCATTTTTATAAGCGCTGCAGGACCTTCCTTCAAGCAGGAGGCTCGCACTCTCTTAGGCCAGCCTCTTGGCCCCGCTTCGTTCTGCCACTAATTGTCATGCACTTGGCTGCAAACTCATCAGGGAGGAGGCATGCCGCGCTAGATTTAGCTCATGCTATCCTACAAGGAAGAAAGAAGGGTTTTTTTTTCCTCCTTCTACGCTCCTATCAGAGGACCTCTTTAGTTGCTAAGGAACTACGGTTTTATTGCATTATAAATGATTTAAGGCAGCCCGGCAGATGCAGGTTTAGTAGGCGGGAGGAGATGTTCCATTTTACCGGCAGCACGAGACGCCTCAGGAGAAGCGGGAGGGGGGGAGGTAGAAACCGCCGCGGCGCGGCCCTGTCAGCCCCCCCTTCCCCTGAGGGACCCGAAAACACGGGGTGTTCTCCCCCAAACCCGGGGT
>NW_009216017.1:17856-54149 GCF_000690835.1 Fulmarus glacialis | reverse complement strand
AGCACCCTGCCCCAGCAGCATCCTGCCCCAGCAGCACATTTCTGAATAGATGACCTGTGCTTTGTCAGTTCATCCTTTCCTCAGACACCAGTTATATTCTTCTGTTTTATAATGCACTCACTGAAAGACCTGAAAAATTAGCCTCTGTGTGCCAATGAAGTGTTATGAGTGGGCCTTGGGATCCTGCAAGCATGGAGTTTAATCCACCATAACTAAGAAAAATGTAACTGGCTTGGTAAACTAATCTGAGTTTGAGCAGATGTAATTCTCTATATCAAATAAGAGATTTCAGATACGTTAGCCACAGTGGGTCAATGCACTTCTTTACTGGGATGGTGCTGTGAGATGAAAGTAAAATGGAACTAGAGGAATAACTTGAATCTTACCTGCTGAAATCATGCAATTTCTGAAGGTGAAGTTTCATAATAAAGCAATTTCGCATACTGTAATTTATGTGACTCATCATCAGATTTTGTCTCTTGGGTAAATGTCTAATGAAGGCATAAATGTTACTGGAAACATTTTGTAGTACTTCTAAGGGCTCTGCTTTAAGCCATAGACAAATCCTGCATTTGCAAGCATGAATTTAGGTTTTTTGTGTTCTGACTTTGCATATATTTGCATAAACAAATACAGTGTTAAAGAAGTGGAAAGTGCAAGTGCACGTTACAGATGCATCCAATTTTTTTCAGGAATAAGTGGTTCTTGAAGCTAGTTCTTTAGTAAAATTACTTTATTTTAACAACCTTTCATTGTATTTTTCATTAAAACAGTGATAGAAATAAGAATTTTATAACAACATTAATATTTTCAAATGATGTCATATACCAAAAGTGAATCCAACCATTTTTGTTGTAGCAAAACCAAGTCTACTGAGAAAGTTCATTTCCTTAAATCAGTTACATACTAATTGGTGACCAAAGATCATTTAGACATTATTTAGCTGCACCACTAAGGTTAGGCAATCTCATATTATTTCAAACCATAAAGCGAGCAATATGAGCTTCAATTATTTCTCTATCATGCAGATGAAAGATTAATTTTTATTGATGCTTTGTTTATCTGCATTGTTTTTGCCAGAAGGAATGATATAATGCTGTTTTCTGGGGTTTTTTTTAACATGGCTCAGTGATAGTAGTCCATGAAAACTCCAAGTCTGAATGTTCACACGTAGAATTATCAAATGATGCCACAAAGATTTTTTTTTCCAGTGAAATTTCTTTCTGTTGGGTTTTTACTCTTGGGATTTGGGTTCTTGTTCACAACAAACAAGTTACATGGTTTAGGGGAAAAAAACAGACCCAGATTCTGCTAAAAGCAAGAAATTCTAAACAGCCTTCCAGGACTTAAAAAAGCTGAGGGTTTTTAAAAATTGAATTTACTACGTAAATGAATAGCACAAGCCAGTTCAGCGTTCTTTGTCTCATCACTCAGGGGTATTAACTTCAGTTTGTGCTGCCATTCATTATGTGGTACACTGATACACAATTGCCTTATAAATACTGGCAACTCTGATCTTGAGCAAAGGGTGATTTTAGTATAAACTCTTGGGTCTCTGGGTATTCAAAGAACAATTTTGTTGTTTGCAAGCAGAATGTGAATCATATTTCCCTCTCCTCTGGGGGGAAGATTAATGAATCACAGAATCATAGAATAATTTAGGTTTGAAGGGGCCCTTGGAGATCATCTGGTCCAACCCCCTGCTCAAAGCAGAGCGAACTTCAAAGCTGAAGCAGGTTGTTCAGACCTTGTCCAGCAGAGTTTTGAAAATCTCTGAGGAGGGAGATGCTGCAGCCTGGGCAGTGTGTTCCGCTGTCATTTTGAAGAATTTTTTTCATTTACCCAACTGCAATTTCTCTTATTGCAACTTGTGACCATTGCCTCTTGCCCTTTCCCTGTGCACTGCTCTGTAGATTGCCTTTACATAGTGGTAGACTTCAGCTAGGTTCCCGCTCTCTTCTCCAGCCTCAGCAAACTCAGGTGCCTCAGCCTCTCCTCGTACGTGAAGAGCTCCAACCCCCTGATCATCTCAGTGGCCCTTAGTTTGTTAATATCCATCTCGTACTGGGTTGGGGAGGAAGTCGAAACTGGACTCCACAGTCTTGATGTCACCTCACTCCTGTGCAGTAGAGGGAAATAGTCACTGCCCGTGTCCTGCTGGCTGCACGCTTGCTAATGTAGCCCTGGACTTTCTTGGTCTTCCTGGCTGCAAGGGCACACTGCTGACTCACACACAACTCAGGATAATTAATTATGATCTTTTCAGATAATTTTTAATATCTGGTCTATCTCAGTAGTAAAACTTGGCAGTACGTTGGTGATGCTCTTCTGGCCCTTGCACCAATACTTTCCACAATAACAACAGCTAAATGTGATGGCTTGTTGGTTTTGCTCCCATGTTGAACATTGAACTAATCTTGTTAAGCTTAAAATTGTTGTCATTCTATGTCTGATTCAACGCCCCCTGGAGATATCCCCCTAGTTTATCGTTCCCCATTACTATCACTACACAGACAAAACCTTAGTGGTCAGTGGAAAAGCTGGTTTTGCCACCCCAAGTCCTGGAAATTTGCACTGATGGCTTCAAATGTTGATGCCTGCAATTTGGCTCAGAAATGAAAATGGCCTTACTTTCAGTGGTATTGAGAAAATGTAATTGTCTTTCTTGCCCAAACAAGATGTAATGTTTTAATTTCAAATGTTCTTCTATCATCTTTGAGTACTGAGGAGATTCTACTGCAAAGTCACTGCTCATAAAGTTTATGGGAAAGTAGGTTGTTGCTTATATCCATAATAATTTACAGGAGTATTTTGCTTTTTGCTCATCCTAAAAAGCGAGCAAGGATCTTCACTGTCTCAGCTCAAGAAAATGACTTTGACATTGGTAGCTAATTCTACTTATTTTGTGAAATGTCTCCTGCTTCTATTACCCCACAATTTGATCCTGGTAAACTGGAAAGTTTCAGGCTCTCCCCTCATCCTCACCCTGTCTCCCTATTCAGCAGCCATCTGCTGGGAGGACGGACACGACCAGGCATACAGGCGTTGCTTTCTGCCCTGCAGCTGCGGTGGAGAAGCAGCTCTGCTGGGGAGGGTTTGTGTGAGTGTGGGCACCCACGCACGCTCCTTATGAGACAGCTCCAGGAGCAGGGCAAAGGGAGCTAGAGAGTAGTGGTGCAGGGTCTGGGTCCTGTCCGTTGCAGGCCAGGGTGCAGTATGATAGAGGAGCCATTTCGTGAGCCAAATCCTGACAATCGGGCAGTGTGGCAGAGTGGGAGGCATCAGCAGGAGCCTGCTGGAGGTGGGGTCCAGGCGCTGGTTGCTGAACTGACTGATTTAATAGACAGTTCTACCAGAGCAAGCTGAAATGTCTCCACGAGAGCCCTGGCCAAAAGCTGATGAAACCTCCTGCCTTCACTGGATGGATAAAACCATGCTCTGGGGAGATGATGCATAACAAATTAAGTTCACATTTTTTCTTGCTAGCTAACTAGCATGGCAGGATCAGCATAACTTTGTGAGAAGATCTGGTCTTTTTATCACCTCCTGTGAAATAAATCGCTTTGTGTTTTATATTCACCAAGTAAAATCATGACTGATGTGCTGTATCTGTTGTGAGTAATAAAGAAAAGCCTATACTCTTGGGCCCTGTGGGTTCCTTCTGTAAAGGGTGCAGCATAAGAAATCAAAATAACATGCATTATTTTATTAACTCATACAAAAATAGCTCTGCAGGGGGTCTTGTCTTTTTTAGTAGACCTTATGCCTCAGAGGCTGTCATACCTTTTCTTGCATGATAGCTCATTACATGTATTTACATCCCCCAGATCACACAGTCACTCATGGTTCCAGTGTTTTGTCACTAAATTCACAGGCTCATTAATTAAAAAGCCTATGACATTATTACGGTTTTGGGAAGGCTGATGATTCAGCAACAGAAATTACAGTGTTACGCATCTGTTCACATCAAAGAGACAAGGTGTCCTCAAGTGGGAAGCTACATGCTGGCATTGCTGGCCATAGAGAAATCCCTTTTAAGATATCTCAGTGTACTGAATCAACAACATGAACCATGTTATTCAACACAAATGAGATATCTATTCAGTATATTTGTGATCAGACTTTTGAATTCATATGAAGTGATACGGTTTGGAAGAGTCTGTTTCAAACATCCTTTCTTTTCAATCAGGAGAGTTGATCTTTGAGGCTACTAGCAGCAAAGTGCAATTTATTTGGCTTTGATTCAGTCAACATTTGTAGGATAAGCTGAGTGGAAAACTGCTATGAGGGGTTTTTTTGGAGGGGAGGTAAGAGGGTCGGACCCCATATTCAAGGACCTTTCAAAGTTGGATGCTTATAGGACAGGTACGAAGAACCACATGTTGGTATTCATGTTTGGCTCCTCACTGGTAAAATTATAGCATTTTTCTGTCAATAAAGATTTAAGTGATCTGTTTGCCAGAGTTTCCTGATAAGGAACTCTGATAAGACCTGTTCCTTCCCCCATTTCACTCTTTAAATGCTATAAGCGAAGGAAACAGCTGGGTAATTTTCAGAAACTGCACAGCATCCCATTCTGAGCATCAACTACATTATTCAAATGCAGGAGGGTCGGTTTCTGAAGTGTAGAAATCAAAGCGTGAGGTATTTGCATAGTGTGGCACTGCTGTTTTGATAAGGTCTGGCCAGGGGTCAGAAAGATGTAGAGACTACCCATTAAGCAAATGCATTTGGAAATTAAAAGCTTTTTCAGGAGTGCTGTCTTTGGGAATACACCAAAGTAAAATGAAAAAAGCAGATTGTGGATATCTCACAGTAGACTACAGCCTCTGGTTAAGCCTCTTTGCCCTTCAAAACGATCATAAAAGTATCCTCATGTATATACTACTGAATGATTTTTCATTTACAAGTGCATTCAATCTGTGCTGCTGTGGGAAGGATATGTTCTTGAGGACTACTTGCTTACAAAATGCACAGGTGATTACTTTGAGATCATCATCCCCTCCATATCAATATGATTTATGGATTTGTGAAGTTTAGAGTCCAGCAAATAATTCTCCCATTGCTTATGTTTATAGAAGGCCTTGCTTTACTGACCTGCTACAGCCTATTTGTTCAGGACTTTCTTATGAAGAGTTTTATTCAAAGGCTATTCTGCTGTATTTATAACAGGTTTTGGTTTTTCAAGTTCCAATCATTTCAGTATGCACAATTTGCTAATGTGCTGGAATAAGGGCAATAACTAATTCTGTGCAACGTACTCACAAATTTGAAGCCATTCATGACCTTGCTGTAACTCATTATTTCAATAGAAAACAAACCTTTCTAGATAGTTTTTCCATGGGTCAATAAGGGTTAAAGCAGTCCTCCGAAAGGCATGGTTAGACAAGTCTTCATGGCTAGGAGCACAGAGAGAAGGAAGATGAAGGGTAAGAGGAAGGATCCTGAGAAGGAGGGGGCAGGAGGAGCGTGGCCTCCCTCTTTGACAGCAGAACGCTCTGATGTAGGCTCAGGTGCCCCTGAGGCCACAACCACCGCAAGCTGATGAGGGATGTGGGCTTGGTGTTTTCCAACTGCGCCTGACTTAGTTAAGCAGAGCGTAGGAGGGGCAGCACATACTATTTCAATTTTTAAATTTTGAATGCTAAGTAACTGCAAATTACTGTAAATGAACTTTAACCACGTTTTCATGGTGTACTTTGGAATTCCATTTTCAAATGTTATAATGTGACTTTTTTCCCACAAAATAATAATTTTTCCAAAACTTTTCAAATTGAGAAACAAGGGAAACCCATCAGTTTTATTTTAGATGAATCAGCATTTGCTGAAAAAACAACTGAATCACTGAAAAATCCTGACCTTTCTAAAATTAACTTGAAGAAATGGCACCTCCAGTTCCATAGGTCTGCCCCTGCCACGTGTAAAGAATGTCACCTTCTCATTTCAGAGGTAAAAGTAAGCTTCTGCTTATCTTCAGCTGCATGTTAGAGCCAGCCCAGTTTGTAGCTTGGCGGCTGGACCCCGTGCTCTCTTGTGAGGTATTAGCACGGTTGTTGCATTTCTTTCCATCTGCTCACTGTTACGTAGGCCAGGAGGCTGTGCAGGTGTCAGCAATAGCTAGTTCGGTCTGCAGGCTTGCTCGAAGTAGTAGTAATTCATGACAAAGAGGGTAAATTAGCAAGGGGCAGAAATCATTTTTATTTGTAAACAGAATACTTTCTGTCAAGAGTTTCTGAGGGATGATATGTGGTGTTTATTTATATGCAGTTGGCTTATATGCAGTATCATGACTGGCACATTAGCACAGTTCTAAGAAACTGGAATCATTCAGGAGAGTTATGCGGTTTATTATTTACAATGGGGAGATCCATTCTAGGAATTTTTCCCAAAAAAATTCTGTGCCCTGTTTCTCTACCAGGATAGCAAGCTTTCCACACCACTATGAAGAAATAGTGGGCATGTCGAAAAGCTGCTTACATCCCAAAGAAAGTATATGATTCCAAATTAAGGCTCTGTGCCCCTGTACTTGTCCTTGAATTTCACAGCATTTCTTCCCTGTGCCTTTTTTCTACAATTGTGGTGCATATGAAACTACTCTGGAGAAAGTCCTGCTGAAAGCTGTCAAAGTCTGTAACTGTTAATTTGCAGCAGTCCACAGGAAAGTGGCTGTGGCACGGTGTATCCACTAGATTTATCAGCTGAGCTGTTCCCTCCATTATTTGGTTGCCAGAATCGCAGAAGTTCAGTTCTGAGCATCTCTTTCAGCTGTGAAAGGTGCACAAAGTCCTTTTTGTGAAAAGCCAGGTCAGGGCATATAGCTGCACACATATTTAGCTAGTTCTTGCTATGCTTCAACAGTTGTGCTTGCAACAAACTCCGTATTTGTCCCATGGCCGCCTCTTTCTGCTCTCTTCCAAGAGCTTTCTTTATGAGAAATTAAACTGTGGCTTGATCTGATATTGCTTGTCATTGATCCTATTTTAGGAGCCACAGAAACAATTGACTTCTTCCATCCTTTATCATAGATGCTGCATTTAAGAGCTAAGCTATTTTCCCTCTGAATATGGTGTTTCTCTGTCAGTGCCTTCTCTGTCAGTGAGTTTTATCTGATGAAAACTGTGTTAACCAGAGACATTTTTAAAAGGCAGTTAAGAAAATGAAGATATTAAAAATGGAAAAGCAAAGAGAGGGACAATGTGTTGAATGCTGGAAAAGAGAAAGAAGAATCATTTACATGTAAGGCCTTGAAATTTTTTTTTCAAACTTCTGGTATTTCCCTAGCTGAGTAAGAAGTCAGTTCAGGGCTTGGGTGCATGGTCATAGACTGGCAGCAATTATTTTTACTGAGTTAATGGCAAAAACAAGCACACAACAAAAAGCCCACCTTGCATTACCTTGCCTGAGTAACTGAAAGGGTAGAACTAAAAAAAAAACTGTTGCTGGGGTATTTAGTAATACTGGGTCAATGGTTCATAAATTCTTTTCTCCTATTCCAGAATAGAGTGGATTTTCTGCTTGCTTGTACATGTTCTGACCACTTTGCACATACGCAGTACAGTATGATCAATCTCTTTTTCTTTCAGCTATATTTTTTCTGTCAGTTTTCAGGAAAGCCAATATTTATGGCTGGAGTATTAGTGAGTGAAAAGTTAGAAGCAAGGAGATTTTTTTTCTATTATTATTCAAATACATCCTCATGAAAGCTAGCTTTACTGCAGGGTTGTGGTATGTGTGAACAGAGCGCTCTAAATAGGAGCACTAGCACGTTGCCTCTTTAATCTGTATTTTATCTGCTTTCAGAGTATCCAGAACAGATCGAAGGCAACCAGCACAAACAGGCAATAGACAATATGTAACATGTTTTCTTGGGGAGGGGGCACATACTTTAAATGAATGCAACCATTCATTTTCTTCAGCTGTAAGTACCCACTTCAAACAGATTCAGTATGTTGCCGTAACTAATCTTTACCAACACATTTAACCACCAAGAAGAGATCTGTACGCCTGCCACTCCTAATGTGACCATACCATGTGTATCTGATCAAAATGAGAACAATACTCGTTCTCCTCTGCATAAAAGGAACCGATGATTATCTGTTGCAGTGGCTTGATCACACATCTGAAGTTCCCTTTGAAATCATTTGTTTTGTCTAGAGAAGCTGTGGAGCATGTGCTAAAAAGAGCTTTTCTGGATGACTTCCTGTGTCTTCTGTCCCGATCTTCCTCCCCTTTCCATTTGACACTTCTTGTCATATTGGCTTATTTCCTCTCTTATGGTGCAGCCACGACTTGCTTCCCTTTTGCATTATAAAATTCTTCTTTTTCCCACCATCAAATGACTGTATAGTGTTTTGGTGCCTGCTTCTCCCTGACATTCATGAATGGCTGCATGAAGTAACTGTCAGTTTGCCACTTTATCTCCTGTGTTTCCAAGAGAAACTCTGTCTCCTCCCAAGTAACTAATGGAGAAAGAGCCGGCTGAGTGTTTCCTTGACTATCTTGCAGTCTCTCCCAGCTGCCTTTTCCTAAATGTCAGGGACACTCTCCAGCGTGGTTACCATGGTGCCTTCAGCTGGCATGCCTGCAAGGGTTCGCAAAAGCCAGCACACCCACTGCACGTTTTATAGGATGATACGATGCGGGAAGGCACTTACCTGCTGTATCACAGTTAAATAGAATATAACGAAAGGTGCTTTTGGGGGCATATTCTGTATAAGACTGGCCCCAATTTGGTATCATAAAAACCATCAATCCATTAAGAATATTCTCTTTGTCCCTCCATTTTGTGAGAGTGTTGGTGTATCTATAGATGTGTTACAAGTTACATATATAAACCTGCTGGTGAGCTTGGCAACTCAACAGGTCAATACATAAATGTAAATGCTGATGAAGAACAGTGAGATTTACACAGTGCTGTATTCATTAACTACCTTCTATAAAAAGATTTGAAGGTGTTTTCTATTTCCTCATAATTTATTATTCAATCTGAAACATTGTTATTATCAAAAAATCTTTTCTTTGATATGGTTTACTGGTGTGAAAGTCAATACAAATAAAGTACATCCTGCATCCAGCCATCGGAAAACATTATTTTTGAAACCTCAGGTTTACAGCTAGCAACCTGTAGATAATTTGTAGCTGAAATAGCAAAATCCTTTTTAAAATGCCGACATTTAAAAACTCGCTTTGAAATCCCATGCAACGAAGTCATATTGTTGTCTCTAAAATATATCATTCACTTCATAAGCAGGTTTCAAACATAAACATGAATAAATGCCTTTGTTCTAAATAGTAAGCTACCAGTAAGTTCTGTTCCAGTCACTTGTTTCAGGTTAGGTTGGTCATATTCTCTTCCACAAATGGTTAGGTAGACTGGAAACATGCATCAGATTCAGTGATCATACAGAGAAGAACTCTGAACTACAGTGTACTTGGGCCTGTCTCCTTGATAAATATTTCATAGAAACAAAATATTCTTCTCCCAGTTGCTCAGCTTTAGCCCCATGAATGAAGTCAGTAGGATTTTCCAGTGTGATTAAATTCCTTTCATTGAACTATTCAGGTTTTTCTTATTGGGATCAGATATGGACTCCCCAACTCCAACACCCTGCTGTTACAGGCAATCATGCCATCTAACTCTTGCGTAAAATTAATCAAACTCTGTTTTAAAAGTAGTTGTGATATTTTACTTCATGGTTCCACTGAAAGACTATCTCAGAAACTCACTCTTGACTTTTAAACCTTACCTGGTTTCCAAGCTAGCTGTATTAGCAGACCATTGAGGTCATCTGGTTCTTCTGACAGAATTGGTTGGTTGGTTTGTTTTTGGAGAGTTCTTTTCTACGGCCAATATTTTCCTGCACTCATATCCCTCTCCTGTTTGTTTTTTAAATTAAACCAACACAGTCTAGTCTCTTGTCCTCTTTTGATTATTGCGCTAGCTTTTTCTGCTCACCCATGGTTCAACTAAAATTCTTCTGTCTTCAACGTGGGTGACCAGCATCTCATGCACTTATCCCAGATGAACTGTCCCCAGGACTTTGTGCAGAGAAATGAATACTTTCCTATCTTTACTAGGAGTTGCTTGGTTAGAGCTTCAGAACACACTTGCTTTTTCATCATACTGTCTGCTTACAGTCCCTTGAGACTGTCAGACATGGTCTGATTCTCCTCCTCCCCCGTGTTTTTCCTATGGTGAGATTCTCATTAGTAACAAAACCTCCCACTAGTAGTCTCTAAATGTATGATTTTACAAATTACATTGTTGAATTTCATGCCATTTTTACTACTTCGGTTCTCCAGGTCAGCTGTTTTTCCTATATGCTATACTGGACCTCCTTGTGATGGCGTGTTTTCACACGTCATGTCATCAGTAGGTGTAATTAGCAGAACTGAGAAACTCCAGAGTTTCCTGCACACACGCAGCCTAGTACCTCCCATTTACTGCTGCTTACTATTTTTCTCCCTCTCTCGTATTTACTAAACAAGTGAAAGTACCGATTTGTTAGATACCGTAGTAACAATTTTGGGTATTTACTGATCTATTTAGCACAATTACACTATTTCCAGTTTTTCAAAGACTTCCATTTATTTATTTATTTATTTATTCTTTCCTTCCTTCTTTCCTTCCTTCCTTCCTTCCTTCCTTCTTTCCTTCTTTCTTTCTGTCTCACACGATATCTGAACTTGGATACCAGCTAAACAGCCAGCTATGTTCTCATTCATATTCTGCAGGCGAATTCAGCCTCACTTTAACTGCATTGACTTTATAAGCATGAGTCAATATAAGGAAGTTGGCTCATAAAGTGTTCTGTATCCTAGGCGAAATATCGCTTATGTTGAAAGTTTATTTCCTGTTCAAGCATCATTACATTGCAATGATTTATAGTCTTAAAATAAATGCTTGTATGAATATTAAATACCCAGTTAGCAGTTTTATTATGCTATCACCCACAGATAAATCCCATTTTGATAAATCCCTACGTAAATAACATTTTAATTATTGCTGTGTAAGTACAACTGCAACTAATTACCTATATTCAAATTTCAAACTTCAGTCTAACAGCCTGAACTAAAGACAACTGAAATTAGTGAAAAGGTATCCCTTAACGTAAAATTTAACTTCGAATCAGTCCTACCTTATAATTATGACCAATTTATATCACATTAACAATGGAGTATGTTTCTAAACAAAATTTGGATGTATGGATTTTAGCAGCGATGGAGTAGGTAGCAAAAATACTCAGAAATGCATTGCAAATATTTATTCTACTTTCAGTGTGTAAAAATTATTAAATTATTGGAAAAATTATCATGGCAAAACTAGGAGTGTTTGGCAATTAGGTGAGGAATCACTCCATAATACCCAATGGCAATTAGCTGTCCCTATGCAGACCCCTCATTATTTTACATTATAAGAGAAATTACAAGTATATTAGCTTGATTGTACAAAGTTGATCATCAGTGAAAATTAATGTTGACATTTGATTGTCCTGAAACTTCGTATTTAATATCTCACTGCTGGCTGAATGGCTCAGTTTACACTTTCCAGAGCTATTGTTTCAGTCTATGGTAGTACTAGATCCAAATTAATGCATGCAAGTATAGCTTTTTCTGCACAACAGAGAATGATGGAGACCTTTACAAAATGGTAATGTGAAAATATAAAGTGATTTCATAGAGCCTATCAAGATATATCCAACAAAGCTTCTTCCTAAATGTGATATTCTTCAGTATTTTCACTAATATCTCAGATGACAGAAGAAGGAGAGCGCATTTGCAAATTCATGGAGGACACCATGCTGGAAGTTGCAAGAATTTTGGGTGACATAATCAGAATTTAAAATGAGCTTGATGAATTGGAGAAATGTTCTGAAATCAATCAAATAGAATTTGTCAATACAATGGTAACAGTAAGCACAAAATACTCCAATCAGGAAAGAAAATCAAGCATATAGATGCAAAATGGGGACTGTCTGGTTAGGTGGCTATATGGCAGTTAGCTATAATTGCATCTGAATTAACAATATGCTGTTGTTGCAAAAAACGCAATCCCATCTTGAGGTGAATTAACAGGAATGATGTATAAGGCATGGGAGGCAATTATTCTGCTCTACTTGTCACTAGGAAGGTCTCAGCTGTAGTTCTGTATTCATCCTTGGGCCGCACACTTGTAGAAAAGACAGTGACAAATTGAGAGAAAGTCCAGAGAAAAAGCAAAAAGAGTGATCGGAGTCTAAGAAAGCCCAAACTCCTTGGAAAAAACTGAAGGAAATAAGTTGGTGTAGAAAAGGGAGTTATGATAACAGTCTTCAAATATTTAAAAGTTGTTATAAAGTGATCAGTTGTTCTCCATTCCACTGAAGTGACAAGGATGAATCAATTTAATTTGCAGAAGAGAAGGTCTAGGTGCAATATTAGGAAAAACTAACAGTGAGAATAGCTAAACTCAGGTTGCTTAGGAAGGCTGTGGAATCCCTCTCATTGAAGCTCTTTCAAAAAAATGGGGAAGACAAGCATTAGTGAGGGATAGTCTAATTATACTTGATCCTGTAATGAAGGGACCCAGATGACCTTTCAGTCTTACACATCTGTGATGCTTTGGGGCAACTTAAGACCCTATTTAATCATTTTTCAAACAGCGCCTATGTATGTGTTTTTGCGTAGACAAAGAGAATACTACCCACCATTCCTGAAGTTACCCAGATTTTCAGTCCTTCACCAGTTTATTAATCATCAACCATTTGTCTAAGAAAATAATTTTCTATGCTAGGTCATTTCCCCATTTTGGACTGTTTGAGGCTGTGGGAGGAAGGACTGCAGGGATGAGAGGAAATGGCCTCAAGTTGCACCAAGGGAGGTTTAGACTGGACATTAGGAAAAATTTCTTTACTGAAAGGGTTATCAAGTATTGGAACAGGCTGCTCAGGGAAGTGGTAGAGTCACCATCCCTGGAAGTATTTAAAAGACGTGTAGATGAGGCATTTAGGGACATGGTTTAGTGGGCATGGTGGTGTTGGGTTGACGGTTGGACTTGATGATCTTAGAGGTCTTTTCCAACCTTAATGATTCTATGATTCTATGATTCTATGAGTATTCCAGAAAAAAATGTGTTTTTTATAAGGAGACCCAGAAAATGTATAACTTCTCTCTTCTGAAAAAAAAAAATGGCAGTCTTTTCTCTGAAAGCCCTAATAGTCCTCATTTTGGATCTGGAACCTGGAAGGATGATAGCTTTTATTTTATCAACTCACTTTCTGTCTAGGGCAAGTGTTTCTGGGGCAAGCTCTTACCACTGTGCCCTGACATAAAATATGTATTGAATTAATTTAATGTTATCTGGAGGATTTAGACTACTGTAATTATTTTGAATGGAAATACAGCGGGATCCAATGGAGCAGAAACTTCCGTGTGAGGGCAGCAACTTCTTAAGCCACTCAGACTTGTTTCTAGGGCTTTTCTGATTTGCACCTACAATTCAAATTTGGCATGGCAGGTTTCCTGTAACTCTTAAGTTCATAACTTTTTGTGGGTTTTACCAATCACTTACTCCTCCAAAACTTTTGGATCCCATTTTGAACCCCAAAATCATTTGCTTTGCGTGGACATTAAAAAGTGTTTTGCTTTTCTTTGGACATTTATTGCAGACAATTTGAGATTAAACTGATTTCATTTTCTGTCTCTTGGACTACTGCAAGCCTGCAGTCATGCATGCTCATTGCTTCTATCTGAGGGAAAAGCTCTTTACAGTAGAACACTGAGGGCTGGCAGTGCTTTCTTTTTGGTGCTGCTGAGCAGCTCTGACCAGCTGGACTGTCAGCAGCTGGAACCTGCCGACTTCCCTGTCGGAGCAGTCCGAGGGTTGGATATTCTGCATTTGTACTGCTTTTAGCCTCCTCTGTGTTTGTGGGCACAGTGTGGACTAGCAGAGCCTGTCATTTCATCAAGCCTTTACCAGTCCTGCAATAGCAATGCAGCCACGCGCATCACCTGTTCACCCAACTAATGGCTTCTAGTGGACACTCTGTATTTGTCCCAGCATTCACGTTTTACGTTAACATGATAATATGAGAAATCAGCTTTTGCCAGCATGCTGTCTCAGAACACCTCCACAGCTTCCTTCAAGCAGCACAGTGCATCATTGGTGCTCACGCATTTGTCCTTGGTGAATCGGTTTCCTTCATGTCACACTTTTTTGTTTTTTGCCTAGATGATGAGTTCCTTATAATATTCCCAGAGGTGACTGCACTGTGGTGTATGATGAATCCGTGTCCCTGGGAGGATAATGTTAGGTTTCTTTTGTGTGTCATAATGATACTGCATAATGGAGCCAGAATATATGCCTGGAGATGGAATAGTTACAAACAAAACCAACCCAACAATAGCAGATCTAGAAAAAACAGTTGTAATCACTTTTTTAAATGTCAGGCTTGCACCTGCATATTCTCATCACCCTTTTGTTTATGTTGTTTAAAACACAAACCACTTTCTGTTTGCTGAGCAGCCCAGAGAAATCACATAATTGTATAAGTTTTGTGCGTGCTTACTGCTAACTGGCACATTATAGGAGTACATTTAAGTAGACGCTCTTTTAACCTAAGATATAATAATACACACATTTAGGACCTGATTCTAGCTAAGCAGTCCCTTGAGGCTGCTGGGAACTGACGACAGTGCAATTTACAGGCTTATGCACATGGCTGATTTAAAGACAGAGATGCAGTCAGGAGAGAAATGTTT
The DNA here is from genome assembly GCF_000690835.1 of Fulmarus glacialis. NCBI lineage: Eukaryota > Metazoa > Chordata > Aves > Procellariiformes > Procellariidae > Fulmarus > Fulmarus glacialis. The sequence continues at coordinate 39,410 of NW_009216017.1, read as the reverse complement.
CTGTCACTTCCCAAACATCTTTCTTCTTCCCTCTGACATCTTGCTATAATCCATGAAGTGGCTATTCTAGTTTTCAGAAGTAATTGGCTTTTTTCTGGAAGCAGAGCACAGAAGTGCTGGTGTGGATGAGGAGCAGGGCTGTCTGTCTCTCCATCAGTGCGTCATATCATGTTCATCAGGCTCAAGTACCACTTGTTGGGTTTTTTGTTTTCAAAGGAAGCATCCACTGCTATTTAATTAGTTAAAGTGAAATTAAATATACTGTCAAACAATACTTTTCCATTATAATGCCCTTTTGAAATACATTCAGATTTCTTTTTACTTGTTTGCACTCTCCATCTTACACACTCCAAAGTTGACAGCTTACAGTCTTCAAAGTTGCAGGCTCCTACATGAACCGTAACTACTCCATCTAACCTCCTACAGCTCCTTTCTTCTTCCTGCAGTGTGGTGCAATTTTCCTGCAAATTAGCACAGCTCACTGGAATTGAGGTTCCAGATGTAGCTTCCCCCCCCCTCAAATTAGAATGTCTCTGAATAAAAGGTAAAAACCAGACCTAGAAGGAGAGACTAGACTTCAGCCTGTTCCCTTGCCCTCCTTCCTCTCCACTAAATGCTATAACCACAAGGTGAAAGTCAGGCTTCTTGTCGCCTTGAGAGCTGAGGTCTCTTGCTGCCCAGAGGCCAAAGCTGTCCAGCCTTTTTGGAAAAAACAGCCGCTTCTCTCTTTTACTGGTTAGACCTTTTCCTAATGTCTTGGCATAACTCCTTCAGGAAGAATAAACCCAAGAATTCAAGTCACTGCTTCCTCACGCAGTGCTGTAACCGCTAGTGCAGAGGCAGCGGTGTATTGTCTGTGGCCATCATCCCCATTACCATTAAGAGAGAACCAATTGAACTGGACAGATGGGACTGCCCTTTGCAAGGTGCCTGCCTTCAACATAGCCAGTGGAGAGAGAGAGGCACTGAATTTATGAACACTGGATCTCCCCCTGCAAGTCCTTTCGCCTTCAGCTGCGTAGCGTATTTCACCAGTTGCATTAGATATATTGCATTAAGCCTGTGCACTGCCACAAAGAGATGGCCAAAAACTTCAGTGCATTTTCCCTCTCAGTTTCCTCTTTTTGTTTGAGTGAAACTATAGCATATGGATGCTCAGGAGAAAAACATCCTTTAAAAATAGGCAATGTGATTGTCAAACCTCAAAGGCTGACAAGTGTGATCCCTCAAACCAAGCAATCTGATTTTCTTGAAAATGATTGACCAGGTTTCAAGTTGGCAGCAAACATCCTTTACCGACTATGCAGGGCTGCAAATCTGCAGTTTAAAAGCCAAAATCTTAAGCAGAAATGCAGCTTATGAAATGTTGAAATGGCTAAATGTTTCTTAAAGGTTATTTTTATATCCACTTCTTATTTTTCGTCCTCTGCTTCAGTGAAGGTTGTTTTTACATGCCATAGCTCATGTAGGAGGCTGTGGAAGGACTTATTAATAAAATATTAATGCTGTCATCCCACAGGACATATTGTTTATACCATCACAGATGCAGATTACATCTCAGATCAACGGAGCAATTTTTTAAAAACCTCTTTCTAAAGCAGCAGTTGGAGTATGATTACAGTTGTCCACAGTAGTTATATCATACAGCAAATTAGGAAATATATGTCAGGACCCATTATTCTAATGGGGGTCTTGTAAGATTTCTAAACAATGTAAGTAGATGCCAGACTTGCAAACCAATGACCCTCTTTGAAACAATACCCCCAGTAGAGAGGAGAGAACAAAAATACTGTTGACTTGTGCATGGCTGTCAAGTTAATGCTTCACAGGAACCCACAACACTAATCGCCCTTCTTGAATGCAAGTTCTTCCTTTCTTTAACTCCCTCATAAGATATCCCTTAAGCATTCATTAGACCAACGCAGCTGAAAATTGGTAAATTTGTTTTCAATGTCAGCTACCACCATTTCAGTCCTGGCCAGATACAAAGAAGACAGCACTATACTGCTCTGCAATATTTGTAAAGAAACATTTTGTTTTCAAAACCCATTAAAATAGAGTAAGATCTTATATATTTATGCTCCATCAAATGCCCAGTATGTACAAGGATGAGAACTGTAAAACTGTGTAAGGCAGAGGATGGAAATTCTCCGTCCTAAATGGCCATTTAAGTAGCACATCTGGAGAAATGCAACTGCCAAATTTTTAGCAATCAGCAGCAGCAGCATTAACAAGGGAACCATTGTGGTATGTGTAATGGCAACATTTATTTTATGCAACTAAGAGTTTGTCCTAATACCAAATTAAATTATGTACCAAATTAAAGGCAGGATCATGCTTTACAGTCTTTCAATGGGCTCTACTTATTATGGAACAGGGACTTGTCATACCCAATGTGAAGGGGTGAGTTTATGCAGATACACAGCTGCAGTCAAGTCAAATGGCACGGGAACGCAGAGTGTGCAAGGGCAGGGAGTAAAGCTCCCTTAGTACTCTGTGCGTGCAAGCTGAGGATTATTTGAACAGTGATCAAATGTTCTCAGGAAATGTGTTTTAATTAAATTCTGCTCAGCTAAGAAGTGAGACAAGGACACAATTGTCAACAAAATCCCTCCTTGATGTGAGACCTAATGCTAGTATCATGAGTCCCCCACAGTGTCCATCAGTATTTTGCTTTGGCGGGATGGCAGTAATATTACAGGTTAACAGCGCAGAGACTGGCAAGGACAGTGCTCTTCAGGCTCTGCTTACTAATGTTGCCAATGTGGTCATGGAATATAATTTTCCAACCTGTGGAGTAGTATGCACAACTCACCCTCAGGTTTTGTGGATCCCATAAATGAGATGGGGTGCCCAGCATAGCTATGCAGAACACCTGTAATGCCCCAGGAGCTCTAAGCTCTGGTATGTAGCTTATTCAGCTCTGGTGAAGAGGTTTTCTTTCTGACTTGGCTTCACAAGTCCATATTATTTTTTCTTTACAAGGTCCAACATAATGGGAAATGTCTATTACTGTATATCTTCATCAGTGATCTAGATGATGGGTTAGAGTGTACCCTCAGCAAGTTTGCTGATGATATAAAACTGGGAGCAGTGCTGAGGGACCTCAGCAGGCTGGAGAAATGGGCTGACAGGAACGTCATGAAGTTCCACAAGGGAAAGTGCAAAGTCCTGCACCTGGGGAGGAACAACCCCAGGCACCAATATATGCTGGGGGCCAACCAGCTGGAAGGCAGCTTGGCAGAAAAGGACCTGGGAATCCTGGTGGAGCTTGGCAGAAAAGGACCTGGGAATCCTGGTGGACACCAAGTTGAGCATGAGCCAACGATGCAGCAAAAAAGAAGGTTAATGGTAACCTGGGCTGTATTAGAGGAGTGTTGCCAGCAGGTCGAGGGAGGTGATCCTTCCCCTCTACTCAGTACTGGTGAGGGCACACCTGGAGTGCTGTTCTGGGCTCCTCAGTACAAAAGAGACATGGACATATTGGAGAGAGTCCAGTGAAGGCAATGGACGCAAACTGAAACACAGGAAGTTCTCTCTGAACGTCAGGAAACACTTTTTACCTGTGAGGGTGACTGAGCACTGGCACAGGTTGCCCAGGGAAGTTGTGTAGTCTCCATTCTTGGAGGTATTCAAAAGCTGTCTAAACATGGTCCTGGGCAACTGCCTGTAGGTGACCTTGTTTGAGCAGAAGGGTTGGACAATGACCTCCAGAGGTCCCTTCCACCCTCAAGCATTCTGTAGTTCCGTGATTCTGAGTAAGAGTCTCACACAAAAGACAGACTATTACTAAACTGGAGAAGGAAGGAAGTACAAGAACATGGCAAGCTAAGAGATGACAAGGGTGAGTGAGTCTCAATAGAAGTCTGTATGGCAAGTCTCCACAGAATAAGAGTTTTGAAGACAACCACCACTCAAGGAATTATTTATCAGAACTGCGGTGTGACAGGATATTAGCAAAAGTAAAGAGGCAATATAGAAAAAAACCTAATTTTCAACAAATCTCCTGTGACTCACAGTCACAGACTGGCAGTATTTTCTGTGAAGTCAAAAACATCTTTCTTTGCAGAAACAATTCCATGGAAACTCCACTCACTGAGTCTTCTAGATTTGATGTTTCCCCACAGGGAGGTAGGCTGTACGGGAAACAAGAGATTCTGAGTATTATTCCAAGATAAAGCTGATTCTCATGAAGAGAAAGGTTGTTGCTGCCTAAAGCAGAGAGAAATTATTAAAAAAAGAGTTCACAATTACATATGCAAGAAGCTGTCTCTGCATTTTCTCAGAAACTTTCATTTACATAGTGCTTTTGCCTTGCTTTCCCACCCCCAGGCTCCCACCTTTTTCTAATCTGTTATTCCCTATCTTAGAATTGATGCAGAAGAATCATGTAATTCACCTACAGAGTTTTTTGATCAGCCCCTTCAGAATGAAATCTCTGTGTAAATGTCATGCAAGTTGTTCATGAGTGAGACTAATCTTTTCATATCTTCAAAACTATATCAAGAGATGTAAATTCAGTATTTGGGCTTCGGTATGCCTTGCCTTGCGATATGCCTTAGTTAGAAACTCCAGCCTTGTGTCTCCTCTTTAACCATCATAATCTTTTGCCACACTTTCCACCCCAATTGCAATCAATGCCTACATTAGTCATCCCCAGCTACCCTGGTTAGGGAGAAGTCATACACAGGTCCTCAAAGAATGAGAGCACTGGGAGACTGTGACACATACACTGTGGTGTAGAGTGCACATGGTAAGCACAAGGGAAGTTCTTCCAGAAAAGAAAAGAAAAAAATGTTTTAAAACAGTAAGTGGTTGGTTTATACTTTGCATAACCTAGGTGAGGTTTTCTTCTCTGGTTTTCCTGATTATCATTTTTTATATGCAATCTGAGTTTTTTGTTTGAGAATATAGGAATTAGACATCATCATTTGATACAGACTTTGGTCAATATTCATGGAACTGTGTCAGAAATCTCTTAATGCATGCGGTGCTATTTGGTGCTAAATGCCATATCGCAAACCCTAGCCATTGTGCTGGATAGCAAATATAAAACAACTAGAAATTTATCATATTTAATTATTTGTAACAATTACTTGCTCTAATTGCTTTAATAATAGTGGGGTTTGATCTGCAACAGAAATATTATCTATTTATATGAACAGACTAATGATATACAAGGTGTTTTGTGGCCATCAGTACATTCTGTGAACAGAATAACTGGCTGCCCACATGGATCTGGTTGTGGGACTGAGGCCTAATTCAAATGAGAATCAAAACACCAGAGAAATAATATAGAAGAATTAAACTGTGATTTAGGGTTTATATGTGCCAGTAGAAGCTACATGTGGAATAATCTAAGGTGAGAATTTGTAATGTCATAGTTATTTTATTTTGCAGTAATTTGCTGTGTAGACTTCTCAAGTGCACAAAGGTTTAGCATGATGACTGATGACTAAGGGATCTTAGGAAAGATACATCTTCTCTTAAGTTCACAGTTCAAGGTTAGGCACCTACATTAGGTGCCTAAACAACACAAGAGGGAGTTACTTGCCTCAGAATCCACCAATTAGCGGAAAGGTGCCTGTCTCAGCCCATTTGTGTCATCCCTGCCCTTTCCCTGCTGAATGCTGCAGCTGCTGGGCTTCAAAATCAACCTTCCCCCTCCCTATCTTCTTATGACCCAATGATTCTTGAATTTTTAGCCTCACCATATCACAGCACTGGTGGGGTGAGTGAAGAGGACTTGTTCTCCTTCCCTTTTCAGTAGTCTCAGGCCTCGTCATGGGAAATGCAAAATATGGATCATGAATAACTTTTTTTTTTGGCTGAGGAGAGTATTTAACTCATGTTCTCCCGAATACACTGCCTGGCTGTAGCTGCTGGGATTAAAAATGGGCATCCACTTGAATGTTCTTGAATGGCAGGAGGCGCAGCTGCAGGGCTTTGCTTTCATCTTGGTGCTGTTGGCTGCACAGTCTGAGGGTCACTAGGTGCACCCCAGCCAGGTCTGTGCCTTGGGACATTGTGGCAAGGGATGACAAGTCTGTGAATCCAAAACTGGCTTTGATTTTGGTTGCTCAGCTTAGTCAAACTGACAGTGCCTCAGGGCACAGACAATGATAGAGCTTTTAGGGAGCTTTTGGTGAAAGTTTGGGAACCTATGAACTCTAATGTGGCTTGGTCTCTTGAGCTTGATTAACTACATTTCAATTACCTGCACATTAGGCGTGTATTAGGGAGATTTTGACCTAACAGCTTACAGACCTGTTTTTTGTTTCTGTTGGCTGTCAGAAAATTTTTACTCTGGAGTAATTCAGTAATTGTAAGTGCATTTTTCAAGATAATATAGCAAAATAACATTTACTTCAAGATAACATGTTTAGGGCAGCATAAATTTTTTACCAAGCATAAAATTGATACTTTCCACCAAGAGGGAAAAGGAAAGGAGAAGCAGCAGTAGATAAAATTTCACTAAAACTTAATCTGCTTGTATAGAAGCCCTCCACAAATCTAGAAGTGTTGGGATTCCTGAATACTTGGGATTACTTGGTACTGAAGTCACTTGTGTGCGTCCAGTGCCCTCTTAGAACTGGCTAATTTCCTTTATGTGAATGGTGGCGTAACTCTGTGGCAGAAGATAATTGCTCCTCTGCACTGGGGAGAAGTTTGATGGTTAGATGATGTTAATGTGTCAGGAATACCCTGTGTTCCTCTTGCTCCTGCCGTAGTAACTTCGTGCTTAAAATACATAAATGAACCAAGAAACATGCCTTCTCCAACTGTGATAAAGTATGCTAGATCTGTTCCTCCTTGAATGGTTTACTTAGTAAAAAGAAATAAAGACTATATTTGCAGGCAGTAAAAAATACCCTACATATTTGATCCCTGGTAACAATGTGAGGACAGAAAGTACCATGCTCTTCTGATCTTCTTCTACTTTCCTATGTGTAGAAATGAATGGAGAATATTTTTTGCTCCAGAGAAAAGAAGAAGAAAAATGATGGCACAAGTCTTCATGGAAGTGGATTATTCTGTGTATTAGCCATAGATAAAAAGAAAAAAAAAACCCAGAAGTTCTAAGCCATTAAAGAGTTTAATGAATTTAAAGCAATATTGATATAAAAACTGGAATCCCCACTATGAACTTTTGGCTCAGAAGGAGTAGGTTAGTTTCTATTAGTTTCTCGATACAAGCAGTGCAATGAATTAATTCTTAGTTTCAGAAAATATGAAGTAAAAAGCAGTGCTCCTAGCAACAGCAAGACATTTTAGGCCAGTTTTATCACCACAAGACTCACAGGGGGACAAGAACTTACTGTCTGACTGAGATAGATGTGAGACAACAATTGCCCAGAGATGCATGGATTAAGTGTGTGCCTCTGTAGCTGTTAATGCTGCTTCCATCCTCATTTCAAACAGTTTCCACTGTAGGATAGAATGGAAAAGCTGTGAAAGTAAATGGACAGTGAGTTCCCCATCTGAGGTGAGTTACACTTACTGCTCAATAGCTGTTAGCTACGCACTCTCAAGAATAACTACTCAGCATTGAAAGTGACTTTGAAATTTCTTAATGCTGAAAGATTTTCAAAACTGGTTAGGCCTTTTTATAGATCTGCGAAGGAAAAAAGAGATTTGCACAACATGTTTGTGGAAGAAATACTTGGAAGAAATATCTACTGTGTAATTTACATAATGTTGTTATCACGTCAAGGCTGGGTAAAACCTCACTCAGTGGAAGAGTTGGTGAAGAGTGTTTCTGAGGATATGACAGCCTCAAAAAAAGACTAACCACATAATAGTATTATTTAAATTTAACATGGAATATTGTCAGAGTCATACACATCCACTGACATTGCTATGGCAGTTCTGAAAAGATCTGTTATGAAGTCTGTGGACAAAATGGAAACATAATAATAACACTGAAATTATACTTAGTCCAAATAAAGTAATACCATTAGCGCAGGAAGGTTTGTGGAAGTTTAGGAGGGGTTTTTTTAACATTTTTCGAAGGATTTTCTTTTATTTTGGGAGGAAAGGGAAAGCGAATTAAAGTTTTTGCTATTGCAGTCAATGTCCTTGTCACTGCTTAGTCAATGCTAAAGAGCTATTTTATGAACTAGAATTGGCTTTCTAAAGTAAAAAATAAAATATGATAAGAAATTGTGTAGATAAGCACACACACAGCTATAGCTCTGTGTAAGAAATCCATATGTGTCAGTATAATACTATATAACAAATTCCTGCCCATCACCTCCTCTTATCCTTACCATTATGCAAACATAATATGTATTGAAATTCCCATAGAAGTGTGACACCAAGTCCTGCTAAAAGATGCTGAAAAGAAATCCCACTTTCCTGTGGTATTATGTTCTTCTAGAGACAGGTAGGAGTTTCATTTTATAAAAATTGAAGCTCTGTATAAATAAGAACCTGGGGAGCAAAAAAACCAGAATTACTTCTATGTCCTTTTGGACATTAGGGTACTTTATCTGCTGGCGGCTGCTGGGACTGGCTGGGCAGTGATGTAATCCAGTAGTCTTTTATCCTTGTATTTGTCTTGCTTTGGTTTATTTCTGTCTAGTCCTTGCTTTTCAGGATCTTTATGTTATTTTTCACAGTTGAAATAAATGCCTTTTTGCTATTCAAGGGTAAATGCCAACTTTTTTCATTTGTGGAATTTTTGCATCCAAGGTTCCACTAGTGTTGTTTAGCAGTGATTTTTTATGTATGTACAGCCAATCTGATCCAAAGCCCAGAGAACCTACTTGTGATTTATTTATATACTTCAGCAGGCTTTGGATCAGAACTTATGACTGTGGCCTTTATGAGATGTATTATTCTTGTAGATAGGCTAGTACTGACAGAAGTTATTTTCCTAGGTGATAGCAACATAATAATGCATGTGTTTGGTAGCAGGAAAAAGTGCCCCTATACCACCACAGGACTTTTCATGGAATTGAACAGACTGCTCATTAACATTTAATGGCCCAGGAGGGAGGGAAGAAAGTGGGAAGAAAGGGAGGAAAGGAAGGAAGAAGGAAAGAGGGAAGGGGGGAAGTGGAGTGGGGGAAGGAGGGAAGTCATACCACAACAGGAGAGAAAAGGAAACCATATTGATTTTCTCAATGAAAGCCAGTATCATTAGATCTGTTGATCTGTTGAGAAGCTGAGAAGGAGGAAATTACATGCTGTCTTTTAAAATTCATCATTGCATTTTGTTTCTATACTGAGTGCCTGGTTCTGCCACCCCAGATAATTTCTAAAATACAGCAGAGTCTACCTTGTAGTAATGAGGAGTGAAAAGCGAAGACTGTCATAGTGGAATTCATTAGACTTAGACCATGATCTGTACTCTGGCAAAAGTGAGTTTTCTTGCTGTTGAAGATGGGTTTCATTGTGCTTATCTCCTGGGACTACAGCAACTATCACTTATCAGACAGATGGTAAATGCTGCACTTGAAGAAGATTATTGCTTCCTCTTTGCTCCAGCTGATGGTCCTTTAAAGTGCATTTTTTTGGTCTGTTTAAAATTCGTGCAAGCTTTGAGTCTACACAATTTTGATCATATACATCCATTACATTTCTAATAGAATGGTATTTGCATGATATGGGACAGAGGGAGATACCTCCATAAGCTTCATTTATGCCCATGTTCACCAATAGAAAGATGCTATACATCCACTTGTCCTCTATGCAGTAGCCGTAAGTTTGGGAGTAAGCTTGACTTCCAGGAAGTATAGCTGAACTGTGATGGGGCTGTACCATGTTGGAAAGCTGTGGCTTTTATTTTGCAAATCAGGGTGGCTTTAGAGGACAAAGCCTGCGATCGTCCCATTTTATTTGTCCTTCCTTGCTAGCAGTATGCCAAACAGCTCAAAAACAGGTGGGGAGTCCTCTTCTTGTGGAAGACCAAGCAGGCTTTTGACATTGCCATGACACAAATGGCAATGATATCTAGCCTGAAAATTCTGTAATATCTAGCATGAAAAAAGTGCAACTGTAGGATATATGAAATGAAGTCATAGGCCATGTTCCTCAGCGCTGGCCAAAAGCCATTGCCTATTTCTTAGTCTAAAAGTGAGTCGGCTCCATGTATTGCAGTTCTGTTTTCAGCTCTGGTTATTTGTGATCTTGGAATGATCTTTGTCACTCAACAGTGTTGTATTCAGTTTCATGATCTTAAGTATTACTAAAGGTAAAGGAAATCATTGCTATAATCTGAATTCCTCAGAGCAAGGTTTAGAAGTATTCAGGGCTTCCAGTTAGGGCTTCACATATTGTCAAAAATGAAATAAAAGCAGGAGGAAAAATTTGTTTCTTTTTTACTGGACATTTTCCCATTTGGCACTGTACCAAATTTCCTTCCTTAATATTTATTTGAAAAATATAGCTTAGATCTTAACATTACATTAATTATAAAAAATTACTTGGCAAATTTTCATTATATATTGCTACATGATTCTCTAGCAGCACTTATATGCAAATTCAGGAGCAAGAGGATGAGAATAATAGAAAAGAGGTATCTTAAAAGGTTGACTGAGTTTCTCCCATAATCCTTCTCCTAGTCTAAACAGCTATCCCATTGAGTGCACTGCAAATGGGGCATCAGTGATAATCTGTATTTCTCTGGCATAGAAGTGTTTGATTATATATTTTGTAACTAGCCTGCAATGGGCAGATTTATCAGGGAATGAAAGAAGGAGAAGAGGGACAGCAAACAGTTGCTATATTGAAAGAAAGCTGTCCATTGGCATTTATCGTCCTACGCATTTTGCTCAGTAATTCACTTAGTCTGACTATGAATCATTATCAGACTGACTCCCAGGAAGAAAAATCACCAGCCAGCCACTGTATTAATAATACTGATTACAGTTTTCCATTGTATCTCAACAACTGTAGTTTATTCTATCTGATTTTTTTTTTTTTCTCTAGGGATAAAGTGAAAAAACAAAACATTTTTCTCATTCAATTGCTTTTTGGTTATTTTATTGAGCAATGTCTCAGTGACTGTGGATGTGAAGGAAGCATAAAGTTTATGTTCAAATAAATAAACAAAAGACGAAAGAAAGATCCGATAATCTGAACATAACAAAATGTTTCATCAGAATTTTCCTGACTCATCTTCTAAGTTAGATTTTAATAAGGGGTAAATGGTCCAACACATTTTAGATGAGGAACAGAGAAGATTAACATACCAGAGTTCAGCTGAAGACAGGTTAGTGCTGTACCATCTTTTAGGGTATTCTTTTCAGGAAAAGTCCATATTTATCTGTGTTTATACAGTACATACTGTCTTTTTTGTGTGCACATACACACAATACACAGAATACAATGAAGGTATGCTGATACTTAGATACAAAATGACAAGGCACTAAATAAAATAATAGATTAGATGTTTTTGCTTGCCTGAATGCATCTAGTTGCAAAGCAACTGGATTTTTTTGTTGATTCTGTTTGCTTTATTTGAAATATTACACCCTACAGTAAGAAAATGTATTGCATTCTTTCACACTGTATGTGTGCCGTGGGATAAATATACTTGGCTCCTGCTCATTTAAAAGCAAGTTACTTTATTAGTAATGAACTTTGAAGGTTTAAATGCTATTAAAGTTTTTTTGGAGTGGCCATCCAGTTACTCTGTGGGCTGACTCTCTTTAACATAACCAGTATAATTTCATTTTTGAACAATTGACCTAGACATTGGCAACAAATCCAGTCTTGGAAAACTCACAAGCAATTAAATCACTGAGACGGGCATAATAATTGGCTAAGCCCAAACTTGGAAGACAAAACTCCTTCTCTGTAGTTGTGACTCTGTCCTGACAAGTAATTTCACCCGTTAAAGTCTGGGCTTTTTCAATCTGAAGAATTTTCATAAACTTTATGAGAGTGATCATGAACAGGCTGTGGGTATAATTGGGGCTTTTGGAGGGGAAAAACACAAACCCCAAAAATCCTTAGATCCTGAAGATCAACATGAAACAAATGTTGTCTTCTACTCAGTAATATGTAAAACCTTCCATTTTTTTGATGACAAAAATGTTTCCCTAGAATGCAATGTGTAATGTCATGGCCTTTGTAATATGAGCTATGGTAACATTCACAAGATTAGTATTGGCAGTACTTCTCTTTTTGGGCCAGTAGTGCACTCATCCAGAATGTGAATTGAGATCATTCTTCTGCCTTGGAGGATTAGAGACTGCATTGTGCAACTTTTGGTAATAAGCTAAATGCCGTAGCCATTAATGGTATGAAGCATCCTGAGGTTTGTTGATCTCCATCTCCTCTGTTCATCCAGTTCGGATGCATTATCTAAATAGTGAAGCAGAAATAAAGAGGAAAAAAAAAAGAATAGCTCTGGTGTTCAGAGCAGTATTGATTGGACATCTAAATTTAAACTTTGGCCCAGTATAAGTACCCACATCTTTTCATGGCCTTATTTCTGATTTCTCATATCTTAGATAAAAATTGTTTGCTTTAAAAAAAAAACCCTTGAAATCACTTAACACTTGAAAGTGGTAAGTCAATAACATTTTTGATAATCCATTATTAACAGTCCACACAGAGGGGATATCCTTCATCTCCTGTATGTGTCCAATCTATATTTATAAAAGTAATTATATCATTGTGAAAGAAAAAGCTGATGAAAAAAGGAGAGGAAGAAATTAAGTAGAGGTAAAGAATCCATCTCTCTTTTCTGCTGTCTTTCATCTGTAACATAAACCCTAGGGTTCACATCAGTTTAAATCATGAAACAGTAAATGAGGTAGGAGCAACGGAAAACCTGAATCAGACCTATGATTATTTCCGTACTACCCATTATTGCCAGTTTGAGAAGCAGTGTTCATACTCTGTAACTGGTTAGGGTCTAAAACTTTCATGGTCTTATATTGTATCCCTACTTCTGTCTAACTGTAGATATCTAGCAGGGATGATGTTAACCTCCCTGTGTTTCAGAGCTTGTGCTTGTGAAGAAAGTACGGCTTCTTCACCGATATTTAAAGCATTTCTTTTTCTGTAACTGTCATTAAAGCTAGAGCTTCTTATAAGTTCCTGAGAGGGCACATGCTAGGATTATGCCCATTCACGAGACATGATCCTAATAAAAGCTAAGAATACAAACTCAGTGATGTCAAAACAACAGTTACTGAAGTGAAGTGCCAGGAAGTAGAATTTTCCAAGTAAAACATATCTTCTCACTACTGCAATTTTCTGACATCGTTATTAATCCCGTAAAGCCCAAAGCGTTATTTTTAAGGTCGTATTTCTTCAGAAACTACATCCATATTCAATACAAAGAAGAAATGCAGAGTATTTGTTTCACGTATTCGTTTCACGTATTCAGAATCCCATTCATTGGATTTGAGGTTTACATTTTAAGTTCTTTATGTATATTTTCCATTGATTTAAAAAGATATTTTCCATTTTTCATAAATTGTATATTACATTCAGCCAGTACTGATACACGGTGGTAAACAGCAGTACTCATAGTGAAGGTTTACAGCCCAGCAGACACGCACATAGTAGTGTGTGAGCACGCTGAGAAACCCCTCTCCTGGCAAGTTGCTGGGAGGACCACAGCCCACCCAGTTTCACAGCTTGTCTTCAGCCCTGCTCGCTCTTTCCGCTTGCATAGGATACCGACACACAGAGAGTTGTTTGACAGATGCTTTTCTTTCAAGTATTTTTACAAAAGACAGAAGTGCAGTAACACTTTGTAGGCCAGATCTTCTGAAGACAGCAGCAGATAGAAGTGGAGGACAAAAGGAGAATTGGATGCTTTTTGCAGGGATGGGAGCACTGGGGCTAAGGATGAGGAGCAGAGTTAGGTATGAACATTTCCTAGAAAGAAAGGATAGGAAAATTTTCTTTGGACGTTCTGCCCTGGGCGAGAGTGGTAAAGGTTATGGTATAGGCAGTCTTCCATTATCTTGTAATCTGCTGTGTTCAGGCTCATTTTCATTCATTGTGAATTGTGAGTTACTTCTTCAGAGCTGACAGCTTTGACAAACATTGCTTCCTCTGTGCACTCTTCAAGATATATCATGCAGATTTTTATTCTCAGATTTCCAAAAGCACAGTTTGGGAGAATTCATTTTCAAAGCTCAGTTTCAACAATATTTTTCAAAATGGCTGGCACTGCTTTGATTTATGATTTCCATCATAACACCTACAGTAAAACAATCTGCTCTTGTTTAAAAACATTTGGTTCTTTCGCTTTTACTTTGGCTTTCTGCAAGTCATGTAAACTGCAGCAGTTTCACCACCTGCTGCCTACGCTGGCTGCATTTATGTTAATGCTTTAGTTCAGATCGGGAATGGACTTCTGAAGCAAACCTCCTGGCTGCTCCCCACTTGCCATGCTTTGGTTCACAAGGTAGAGTTGTCTCACAGAGTGTGACATGATATTAAACAGGAGATGTGTGGCAGAAACATACCTAAATCATTTCTAATGCATACCTAATGCATACCTGATGCACACCTAATGCATACCTAATACACTTCAGCAGCTGATGGGCATTCAGCCCATGGGACCAGACAGAGCTAGGTGAACAGACAGAGCCTTCTGAAAGACACATGGTATGAACATCTGGTCCTCAACCCCAACTGTTTCACTCTATAAATCCACTCGTATTGGTCTGCACTACTTGCTAATGTAGACACAACCATTATATGCTCCAACATTTGCAGGATTTATGCATAAACATGTATTTTGCTGCTCAGATATAGTTTGGATCATCATTCCAGTTCCTTCTGGAATTCCCCATGTTCCTGCCCCAGACCGGAGCCTGCCGTTGATTTCCTGTACATTTCGTTCCATAGCTTTTGATCACTGCTACAACTTCTCAGTAGTTAGGCAGGTGTGATTTTCCTCTTAACATGCAAAATGTACACAGATCTTGTTCCTCATTGCTGAGCTCAATATCAGTTTTACCTTACAAAGAGAGCTTCCACATTGCCTGTGTTTCTCAGTGCTGAGATCACTTGTACTTCTGCAATTGTAAGCAATAATGGTGTCCTTTGCTTATGTAGCTTTTTCAGCGACACCAGCTGCTGGACCGCAAAGAAGAAACCTGATTAAAAGTTGTCAGATACCTGTTCAGATTTGCCAGCAGGAGCATTGATTTGGAGCATTCAGTTAATTTGGCGTAGCTGGAAGTCTTATCTCTTGTCCTCTGCAACCATGGAATACTTTTCATTTATCCTTGGTGGATTTCAAGCTAGCATTCATACAGATTGGATAGATATTTTTCTTTTTGTCAACCAGAGAGTAGCTGAAACAGTATTTGCATCTTTTTCATACATAATATAGATAGATCAGCTTCTTACCATGACTATTGGTGAGTGTATGGCAATATGTAATTACATGAAAATCACTGTTTTAAAACTTTCTTTGGGGCATGAAGATTCATAGATGCTGTAAGATTTCAGTAAGGTGTAAACAATAAAGTTCTTTATGGAAGTACCCAAAAGCACACTGGTGGGAGGGAGAAAAGAGTAGTAGTTTCAGTAATTTCTAATGTGGTGGAAAGAGCAGAATGAGGGAAATGCGTGTTGGGAAAAGATTCATGGTGATGTTCTGAAGGCGAGACTGCAGGTGAGCAATGGGGGTGGGTATGTCAGTGGAAAGAGAAAAGAGATTTCTACTGCCTTGGGGCAACAGCAGGAGCCTGGAAGTCTTGGGCTCTGGCAAAAGGAAGGAGCAAAAGAAACAGAGCATGGAGCAGGGAGCGCAGCCTAACTCCAAGGGACGGCCGTGGGCAGCCAGCCCGGCCCAAACTGGCAGAGACTTTCAAAGAGTCAGGGAGGGCTCTAAAGAGTTTGCTGCAGCTTGGAAAATCACCGAGCTGGCTGAAAGCAGACCTGGAAACAAGGGCCTATCTGCAAGGATGCACAGGGCAAGCCGAGAATTGTTATTTCTGTCCTGTCTGACCCTGTTTGGAGGCTCTTCTGTTTAAAAGTTAATGATTCTAATTTATATTTAAATAAAATTGGCTTTCTTGGTTTTAAAAGCCTTCAATATTAGTTAGAAAATTCACTATAGAAGATCTGAGCAGATTAATCTCCAAGTTTTGGTTGACTTGGGCTCAGAATTTCTTAAGAGAGGCTTTTGAGAGAGAAGGTGAAATATTAGCCATTCTTTTCTTATGAAAAGCACATTAGAAATCAGGATATTGCATTATTTGCCCAGGTGATAAGCTATAACTGACAGCTGATGTCCAGGACAAGTGTGACTTGAGGAGGAGCTGGACTCTTACCCCTTGTGCCATTCCCAAGCAGACCACTGCTTGCTCGGTACAGGGCTCTAGTCCCCACCTGCAGGATATTCAGATTTATAACCTTGTGACTTAAACTCATTTTGGTTTGCTTGGCTGTTGTGCCTAACAGTTTCTTCTGTTGCTCTTTGCAAGAAGTAAATGGGTTTGTATACCATCTGACCTCCAGTAATTCTGATGCGGCAAGGTGATATTGGTAACTCACTTGACTTGATACTTGTTGAATAATTTAGCTCAGGTTTGTTTCTAGGTAGTTAGCTATCCAGGTGAGCATCTCATATTACTGCCTGTTGTCACGGTTACAGGACTGGCTGCATCTCTTCTCCCCTCTCTGAGTTTTCTGAGTGCAATATGAGGGCTGTCCTTGCCTGGGGTACCATACAGCAAATTTTCCACTGACAGACTTGGATGTAGCGCAGCGGCTTGTAAATGAGCACTGGCTCATTTCAACATGTCTAATAGAATTCGAATGTGTGCATTGGATGCACTAATATTAGCTCTTAACTACTAGTAAGTGGGAAGCTAGCTGAAGCAATTACATTTTCTTAGGTCTGTGCAGTCAACTCTTGGTTTTAATTAGCCCTTTGAAGTGTTACCAGAATTCCCTGTCAGGAGAAAATATTTATATGTATGCAAACACATAAACATACACAAAATATTGTATTATTTGTATTACTATATTATATAAACAAAAAATACTGTATTATTTATATTACTATGTTATATAAGTAAGATTCTCAGAGCAGCTGCTAGCCCCTCACACTGATCTGTAGAGTACTTGAGCATTTCTTATGGAAAATAATCAAGTCTTTGGTGAAGGACATGCTATCTGTGTCCATGTTGTCTGGGTCTGAACTGGCCACAGTGAAATGCCATGCAGCCCCCGTGCCCTGGAGAAGGTGCCCAGCTGCAGCGCAGGACCTCCTGGCCGCTCTCGCTCAGCAGCTGCAAAGGGAGATGGCTGGAGTGTGCGCGCACGGCCCTCCACGGGCAAAGCCAGGCCGTGCAGCCAGGCTCTCCGGCCAGAGCATCACTAACCTTTTTACTTTTTCAGGGTAGAATCACTTTACCTTTTTCCCTCTGTGTAAGGATTTTTTAAAAGATCTTACTGCTTTTATTTATTTAAAAATCTTATTGGATGGCTGACTTCATTGGGCAGAAGGAATGTTAATGACATTCGTATGATTAAAAGAGTTATTTGGAAAGGAGGGTTTTGCAGTAATTCCCAAGTTTTTTTGAATGCCAGTTTCTTTCACCTGAAAGCTTTTTTTTTTCCCCTGTTTTATTTATTATTTCTGTATATTGTGTGTGAGGGTTTTTTTGTTGTTTTCTGCTTTCCCTAGAGATTCATAAGCATATATCTATGATGTTTAAAATGGTCAAAAGTTGACGTAACTGTTGAACTGATGGAATGGTAGGTGTGCTAAGTATTGCTACAGATGAGGCCTAAAAGAAGGGCAGGTACTCTGATCACAGATTGCAAACTGTGTTTTAACTTTCCCACATTAAAAAATATATGGGTGCCAGTTTAGCTTTTAAATGTATTTACCCCAAATGTTTTGATTTCTAGGAACTTTGAACCAAAAGAACTGGGGAAAGAAATATTCAGCCTGCAATGGTGCCAAACAGTCTCCTATTAATATAGATGAAGATCTTACCCAAGTAAATGTGAATCTGAAGAAACTTAAATTCCATGGATGGGAAAAGACAACTTTGGAAGATACTTTCATTCGCAACACTGGCAAAACAGGTAAAAAGTCATATTTCATGTTTGGAGTTAAATGAGGTCAAAAAAGTGATATAGGTTGGACAATCAACCAAGGACTTGTAATGAAACATTTTCGTTTCACTTTTCCTTAGCTGGTGCATTCTGAATTTATCCATTAAATAAAAAAAAACAGGTGATGACAGTAGCCAGGCTTAATAGAGAAATCACACAAGTGAAAATTATGTGCACAGACAGATAGAGCCAAAGCAATCACATCATTACTGTCATCCCATCATGAGCATCTCATTGAAGCTAAACAGTAATTTAGCATTTGTTATGAAATAATGATAATTATTGCTACATATCTAGAATCTGTAACAAGTATATAAAAATGATTTTTTAAAAGTATGAATAAATTACCTACTCATCTGGAAGCACTTCATGGATGAATTGTGGTTTCAAAAAACTCAGGATGGGATTCATCTCACCTACACATAGACACTTGCATCTGAACTACTCACTTAGATGACTTCTTACAGTCAAAGAAGAGAAACAGGTGCTTTTATGGTCCTATTTGTCTTACCTGTCTTAGAAATGTATTTTAGAAAGAAGTGGTTTATGCCTACAAGTGCCTATTTCTCCCAGCTATAAAAGAAGCTTATGGTGGCATTTACATTGTCAGACAAGTTTTTTTTTGCAACCACTTACAAATCCAGGATAGCAGTAACTAAAAGCTGCTTGTTGAAACTACTGTTTCTTGTTTCAGGCATAGGTATGAAGGAAGGAATCTCTTCACTGTCTTTGATCTTCTATCAGTTCCAGTGGGACCCCTAGACCAACCATTTTATTTTATTTTATTTTATTTTAGTGTCATTCTTCCTAATTTCTGTTCTTGGCCCCATCATGTACTTCCTACATACTATTCCACAAATCACTTAGTTCCCTCTTGCCCTACTAGCTGAGATAAATAGTGCATTTGTCTTTCAAGAGATCCCTGAGGAAACATTCTTTAAAGTCCATAAAAGTGAACTGAGCCCTTCCTCATCTGCAGCAATTCAGATATTATAAAAGGAACTGCTAAGCTCTGCACTTAAAATTGTCTTCAAAGTTTTGAGGGAAGGATTGTAATGAAACTGAACTCCATTAGTGCTGTTTTAGTAAGAGGTCAAACAATTCACAATCACTGGAGGTGGGAAAGCCAAATGTGGGGCTTCAGACTATTCCACCCTGCTCATTCCCTCCAGAAGACAAGTGCTCAGTCCCGTCTACAGTTTGTGTACAGCTATGTCCAGCTGAAAACCTGACATCACCTTCTCCCATGGGAGACTGCTCCACAGCTAAGGGGTCTTACAGACAGGACAGTCCTCCTAGGAACTGGCTAAAATGTTCTTTTCTTGTGTTCCCTCATGATTTGTATCTAGAATCATGATAATAATGGCGGGGGGGGAGTGTATTTTCCTTTTTGTTAAAAACACAGGTGCTTTCAGGAAGCTATGTATTTCAGGAATTTCTTTTCTTAGACAGTCAGATTGGTGGCTAAGCCAGTTTTCTGAGCTTTTTAGCGTAGTTCTGTGGCTAGTTTCAGACAACAGGAGACCAGTATAATAGTGCACTTCATTAATGACTATTTTATGAATTGCAGCATGAAATGAAATGTATTTCTCCATGCTAATAGTGAATTACCACACTTCTTACTTAGTTTAAATAACCAATTACCTGTCAAATTACTTATGAAATACAGGGAAATAAGCATATCATATTTACCTTTTAGCACCTAATACCGAAATATGAGAGTCATAGATGCCTTGGCTGGCATTTATATTGACACTCCTTTTTTCTCCCTCTCTCTCTCTCTTTGTTCAGTGGAAATTAACCTGACAAATGATTATTATGTAAGTGGAGGTGGGTTAGACACCGTATTCAAAGCAAGCAAGATCACTTTTCACTGGGGAAAATGCAATGTGTCATCAGATGGATCAGAACATAGTTTAGAAGGACAAAAATTTCCTCTTGAGGTAAAGTACAGAATAGATTTTGATTATTTTGATGATTTGACATTCTGCAAAAAGTAACACTGTTTACTAAATACCTTTGTTGATCTCTTGATTAAAGTCTATTTGCAAATATAATAATTCATTTAAATCCAAATTAATAATATTTAAATGATGTATTTTAGAAGGGCAGAGAAAGGCGTCATTCCATACTCTAGGTACTCTAGGTTAGCAAGTTATCTGGCTTATTGTTGTGCTCCTTGAAAGGATAACTCCTGCATACTTAGTGGTTTTCCAGAAGAGGTCGTTTTCAGATAGCTAACAGCTGATGAATTCCATTCTATATCTTCAGATAATGCATGTGAGATAGATAAGAAATCCATATATTTGTAATTAAATTTATTGCTTGGACATTTTTTCTCAAAATGGGAATATAAATAACTGCATTGATTAATTTTTTTTTAATTTTTTGTATATATAACATTTGAATGTATTTTTATTTGCAGATGCAAATCTACTGCTATGATGCAGATCAATTTACAAATTTCGAAGAGGCAATTAAAGGAAATGGAAAGTTAAGAGCTTTATCAATTTTGTTTGAGGTAAACAAAGTATATCTTTGTGTCATTAAACAAATTCTGAAACATGGCAGATGCTCAAACTGAATTTAACTGGTTCCAGTGTGTGATCACTGAGTTAAAAATTTGCATGTATCTTTCTAATTTATTCTTACAGAAAAGCAAATGAGCAAAATACGTTCGCACTGCTTTAAGTCATCTATAATTTTGGTGGTAAACTGCAACTTTCAATTTTTTTTCATGAAGCCTGTACTGTTAAAAAATGCAATTTCTTTTTAACAGATTGGACTAGAAGATAATCCGGATTATAATCCAATCATTAATGGAGTAGATAGTGTTAGTCGTTTCGGTAAGTCTGCCTCCATTCTTTATTGATTACTGATTAAACTAAATTCCATTTCAGTGTAATTATGAAACCTTAAAGACATCGGGGAGCACGGTTCCTAGAGCTCAGCATGTCTATTTTGTTAGAAACAACAAAAGTCATCTGGATAGCCTAGAGAGCTGGGCAATCACCAACTGTATGAAATTTAACATGAGCAAGTGTCAGATTCTGCACCTGGGACAGGGTAACCCTGGTTATACATACAAACTGGGGGATGAGAGACTGGAGAGCAGCCCTGTGGAAAGAGATCTGGGGGTTTGGGTTGATGGCAAGTTGAATATGAGTCAACAGTGTGCCCTGGCAGCAAAAAGGGCCAACCATGTCCTGGGGTGCATCAAGCACTGCACTGGTGCAGCCCCACCTTGAGTACTGTGTGCAGCTTTGGGCGCCTCAATATAAGAAGGACATCAAACTATTAGAGCGTGTCCAGAGGAGGGCGACCAAGATGGTGAAAGGTCTTGAGGACAAGATTACGAGGAGTGGCTGAGGTCACTTAGTTTTTTCAGCTTGGAGAAGAGAAGGCTGAGGGGTGACCTCATCGCAGTCTACAACTTCCTCAAGGGGGCAGCGGAGGGGAAGGTGCTGATCTCCTCTCTCTGGGGCCCAGCGATA